>NC_092261.1:26099831-26122331 GCF_036320965.1 Panulirus ornatus
GTCTACAGCTTCAAACTGACATGAAAACAGAATGATAGATTATGCTCACAGGCGGCAAACGAGATCTTATATTGACAACTGCAAAGTTTGACATATCGGTGGTAAAAACGAAAATGCAAGCTAAAATATGAATTCTGTTGAACTGCACGAGGTAATTGAGGAAAATGTCTTGGGTGTAATAATCTCTGGTGACCTCAAACCAAAAAACAGTGCACAGAAGCAGTGAAAAGAGCGAGCAAAATATTTGGATTCATAGGCAGGGCTTTGAATTTAAGTCCAAGGAAATCGTCCTTTCTCTGTACATCTTGAATATTGTCTTCATCTTTGGTCAACTAACTTCAAAAAAGACATAGACAGACTAGAGAGAGTTCAGCTTCGAGCAAACTAGATGATTCCGGACTGAAAAACAAATCACACGAAAGCAGATTGAACGACTTGAATCACTTTAGCTTAGAAAAGACTGGGTTAAGAAGTGATCTAAGACAAGTATTCAAATCTGTTAAAGCTTCAGATACGCTTGATCTATCAAGTTATTTAAGAATTGATTCGTCTGATTATACCCGTTGTAATGGATACAAACTCGTGGGCAAACGTTTTACCTCGAATGAGGCGAAATACCTTTTCTTCAACAGCATTGTTAAGGTATGGAACGATTTGCCAGTTGGAGCGGTTGAAAGCAGTATGATAGATACGTTTAAGATTAGACTTAATTGATAATTCACTTCAAGTCTGCGAGTCATTTGCGTCTCCTTAGTCACACTGGTAATTTGCAGGTTATTCGCTTTGAGTTACCTTATCACCTTCTAACGTTAACCACACTGATGTGTGAGTATCTGATATCTACCACTATCACACACAGTCTCGAGAGGACCCAGCGGTCTGTTGCTGTGTGAATGCCTTCGTAATTCTTTATATTTACGTCAGGATGGATCATATTTTTCACGGCGAATGAGACTCTCTTGTCGACTTTTTTCTATAGATTCTTTAAGTCCTGGATTCTAGTTTTAAAATGATTACATGTCCAATATGTCATTATTTCTCTTTTCATGATTATTTGCTATATGTAGGACCAAGGGAGCGATAAAGAATATTTTGAATTATCATTCATATACAGACTCATTTCGTTATATTATGTTAGACTTTTCAAAAAGAATTTGGCTTTAAAAGCACCTTAAACAATTGTCTACATTTCTTGCATCCTTCTTCAAGAAATGGATTTGCTGTGAAATATCATGATAGATCTTATCTATACAGATCAAGATTCTGGGGTCGAAATATTGTTTTGTGGGGCCATTACGGTCGGTATCTAAGATCTGAGTTGACAAAATATTTGAAACATTTCATGTTTATTTTCTGCATTATTATTGGTCCTCCCTTCCCACTGCACACTGTTATTATCTTACCTTTGTTCTCATTTACTCTCAGTTTTCTTCTTCCACACACACTTTCTCAACCTCAGAAACCAGGTTCTGCAGTTTCTCACTCGAGTTAGCAACAAGATCCATGTCATCTGTGAACGGTGGGTGACCAACCTCCCCAAACCCTCCCTCATCACCTACATATTGTAGACCCACCTCTCTCTCTCTCTCTCTCTCTCTCTCTCTCTCTATCTCTCTCTCTCTCTATCTCTATCTCTCTCTCTCTCTATCTCTCTCTCTATCTCTATCTCTCTCTCTCTCTCTCTCTCTCTCTCTCTCTCTATATATATATATATATATATATATATATATATATATATATATATATATATATATATATATATAAATATATATATATATGTATATATATATATATATATATATATATATATATATATATATATATATATATATATATATATATATATATATATATGTGTGTGTGTGTGTATGTGTGCGCGTGTGTGTGTGTGTGTGTGTGTGTGTGTGTGTGTGTGTGTGTGTGTGTGTGGCTGTGTACGTGTATGTGTGCGTGTGTATGCGTGCGTGTGTGAGTGTGTGTGTGTGTGTGTGTGTGTGTGTGTGTGTGTGTGTGTGTATGTATGTGTGTGTGCGTGCGTTTGTGTGCGCGTGTGTGTGTGTGTGTGTGTGTGTGTGTGTGTGTGTGTGTGTGTGTGTGTGTGTGTGTGTGTGTGTGTGTGTGTGTGTGTGTGTGTGTGTGCGTGTGTGTGTGTGTGTGTGTGTGTATGTGTATGTATGTGTGTGTGTGTGTGTGTGTGTGTGTGTGTGTGTGTGTGTATGTGTATGTATGTGTGTGTGTGTGTGTGTGTGTGTGTGTGTGTGTGTGTGTGTGTGTGTGTGTACAACCTACGCCAGTTGTTCGACCCTTCACGAGGGCAGGAAGGGCAGCTGGACTAGCTGTAAGCCACCTGTTCTGCGCAGGATTCGAACCCGGAACTTTGTTGATAAGGGTTGATCACGTAAGACTAGCTAGCAGCATGGGTTTAACAAGGTCACCACCATTCTAACATGATAACAGCCACAGGAGAGCCACCTTAATGACTTGTCCGGGAACAAAGGGCTGCTAACATGAGGCCACCAACATGAACCAGACAACACCTGCCTAACATCATGAACCTCAACATGCAGACAACATAGTCACATACTGAACCGTGGGAGGAAAGTCCAGCCATGCTCAGCAGGACGGTAGATCTCCTGGCCTCCGCTCAGATGGTCATGGTGGAGACCAGACACTGTGGGACCAGCAGGGTGGTAGATCTCCTGGCCTCCGCTCAGATGGTCATGGTGGAGACCAGACACTGTGGGACCAGCAGGGTGGTAGATCTCCCGGCCTCCGCTCAGATGGTCATGGTGGAGACCAGACACTGTGGGACCAGCAGGGTGGTAGATCTCCCGGCCTCCGCTCAGATGTACATGGTGGAGACCAGACACTGTGGGACCAGCAGGGTGGTAGATCTCCCGGCCTCCGCTCAGATGGTCATGGTGGAGACCAGACAGACATTGTGGGACCAAACACAGAGACATCTATATTGTTAACGTGAATGGTAAGAAGGTAACGTAAGAAGGTCACGTGGAGGGTAACGTAAGAAGGTCACGTGGAGGGTAACGTAGGAAGGTCACGTGGAGGGCAACGTAGGAAGGTCACGTGGAGGGTAACGTAAGAAGGTCACGTGGAGGGTAACGTAAGAAGGTTACGTTGCAGGTAACGTAAGAGGGTAACGTGGAGGGGTAACGTAAGAAGGTCACGTGGCAGGTAACGTAAGATGGTCACGTGGAGGGTAACGTAGGAAGGTCACGTGGTAGGTAACGTAAGAAGGTTACGTTGCAGGTAACGTAAGAAGGTAACGTGGAGGGGTAACGTAAGAAGGTCACGTGGCAGGTAACGTAAGATGGTCACGTGGAGGGTAACGTAGGAAGGTCACGTGGTAGGTAACGTAAGAAGGTCACGTGGAGGGTAACGTAAGAAGATCACGTGGAGGGTAACGTAAGAAGGTCACGTGGAGGGTAACGTAAGAACGTCACGTGGAGGGTAACGGAGGAAGGTCACATGGAGGGTAACGCAGGAAGGTCACGTGGAGGGTAACGGAGGAAGGTCACATGGTAGGTAACGTAGGACGGTCACATGGAGGGTAACGGAGGAAGGTCACGTGGAGGGTAACGGAGAAAGGTCACATGGAGGGTAACGGAAGAAGGTCACGTGGAGGGTAACGGAAGAAGGTCACGTGGAGGGTAACGTAGGAAGGTCACGTGGAGGGTAACGGAAGAAGGTCACGTGGAGGGTAACGGAAGAAGGTATGATTAACTTGAAACCTTGATAAGTACTCAGTAATCCTGATCCTCGACTGTGGTTAGCATGAGAGGATGCAGCGGCCACACAGCCAGGTTGTGTGCACCTTTAGTGGGTATTAATATTTTCTACTCAGGGGGGGTTACCATCCTCTTCCCCCTCAGACCAGAAAACCCAGAGGCTCCCACTCCTCCTCTGGGGCAGAATGACCCTCACTCATTTCATTTACTGAATGTCTCTTGTTAAACTCGTCTTTTGTTTCACAACAGCAAAAGAATTTGTTACTTATATCTTCAGTCACCTGGAGGACAAATATGTTAGAATGAAAGATGAATGAGTAATGTTTTGTATGAAGAAACATTATAACATTCAGTGGCTGGATGTAAACACGACTCTCCTGTCACTGCTGTACGAACACGCTTAGAATTATGTTGATCCCATACATATCAGTGAACTTATGGTTGTAATTCCAATATGTTCGTATCAGTGGATCTGTATTAACTGCCTCAGGGTTGTACCACCCGCTACCCTATCTTCCAGTCTGGTCCAGCAATGACAGACAGATGGATGATCCGACCTCGTGTGATTCGTCAGTGACTCTACCATCTACAGATGGCCTTCCTAGACCCGCCACTCCCTCTCCCTGGCACTCCCTCCCTCCTTCTCCCTAGCACACCCTCCTTCCTTCTCCCTGGCACTCCCTCCCTCCTTCTCCCTAGCACTCCCTTGCTCCCTCTCCCTGACCACGACGGTAACAAACTTTGACCCTGGGATCCAGGCGGTTATCAGCAAAAACAGCGGCATCCAAGAGCCATTTGTTGTTGTAGGGTAGCAAAGCAGAGCGTCCAGGCCTGGGTCATGCAGCAGACTGCTCTAGCAACCAGGCCACTTTTGACATACATCATCCAGGTCTGGAATGCTGAACATGCTTTGTGTGGAGAATTTGTTACCTCGTCTGACTCTCCTACGAACACTTTGGTTTCAAACCATCTGAAACGAAGCAGCAAAGCATCTTGAATGTAAAGTCTTCAATCAAGAGACGCAGCTATTTCCAGGTGTGTCACATAAATGATATTAGCCTTCTTTCTTACAAACATTTTCAGTCTCCTCTCACTCCCAGTCAACACTTACTTTCAAATAACTTTACCAACGTCTCTCTCTTGGGTCTCATCTCCTGCTATTTCCAAGGAACACAAACAGGAATACATCAAGATCACCAACCATTACCGTCGAGGTATATATTCATCCCTACGAGGTCAACAAACGGGCAGTCAGGTCAAAGTTTAAACAGAATGAGTGACCTTTGGTGCAAACACGAACAGAGTTACAATTCCTCTCTCTCTCTCTCTCTCTCTCTCTCTCTCTCTCTCTCTCTCTCTCTCTCTCTCTCTCTCTCTCTCTCTCTCGTTTCCTCAAGACGGTAAACAGCTTTATCAACCTGCACACATTTGCATGAAACGTAATTTGATTTTCTCTGCTTAATGGACGACTTAGTCTCGTCAAAGAATGTCTTCCTGTCGACACTGGGTTAAGGATCGGCGGTTTGTGGGCTACATGCTCGGCTACGTTGACGATCCAACTGTATCAATTCCATCACGTCACAGAAGAAATGTTAATATCTTCATTACGCTTTCTGTATGATGTCTGTTTGCCTTACATGAATAAATGTGAAGATTTGGACGAAAGAAAAGTGAAATCTTACGTAACTCCTTCACGTCCTTCGTCGTGTAAAGTGAGACTTGCTTTCGAGCTGTGTTTACATCACGTGCCTGGCTTTGTATTGTACTTCTCGTGGTAATATCTCTTCTGGGAAATCGGTAATGATAATATTGATATTAATGATGGTAAAGTTCCTGTCATGATATCTCGTTCTGGCTCTAAATGCCAGAGTCAGATAGGTTTATCGCATCAGAATTAATCCTAATATCATTGTCATCCTAACATGATTATAACTCAAGCAGATGCATTGAGAAAGCTACTCCAACACCCTGGGGGTATGACAGCTCGTAGCCTGAACAAGATGCCTGGGTCCCGACGCTACAAACTTAGTACATAAACCTGACAATATGAGGCTGGGAGCATGAGTCTGATAAACTAAACCAAACAACGTAACAGTGCCCTTGTGAAACTCCTAATTAGGTCCTTATCCCGAGGACTTGATAACATGATCAACTCAAGCGTTGCGACACGAGCTATGGAAACTGAGCTCAACAGAGTAGGTCTGGTGGCGTAAACCTGAACCCTTAAGTATGAGCCAGACAACATCATGAGCAACATGATCGAACCTCTGCATGACTGAACAAAGCACTTCATGATGTGTTCCCCCAGCAAGAGAGGACCTGCATGCTACACAGGTTCCCACATCTCAGGCTCTGACCTGGGGACACAGACACCCCAAGACACACTCCACCTGCTCACACACTGCCACCCGCCACGCCACACTACAATGTTCACATATAGAAAGAATATAAGGTATACTGGCAACGAAGTTAAGGTTAGTCAGTTGTCATATATATGTCTTGATTATAGCAACCATTTCTTTTCTATACTATTGGAAACTGCTTCCGGCAATTCTATAACGTCTAATGAGCATTCCTTCTCTATATTTCCTTTCTTTATCTGGTGTATGATCTTCTTCCAGTCCAATCAGTGGCGTGAGTCTATCATTATCCTAACTTACTTATATTTCTAATGTTGACGCCACTCACTCTTCAGCCAGATCCTTAATTGTTGAATTTTCAGACTCTGTGTGTTTGGCTTTCCCTGTGATCATTTTAGCATCACCACTGAGTGCATCATCTTTGAGTTCACAAATGAGTGCATCACCATTGAGTGCATCATCATTGAGTTCATCACCATTGAATGCATCATCATTGAGTGCATCATCATTGAGTGCATCATCATTGAGTGCAACACCATTGAGTGCATCAATAATGAGTGCATCATCATTGAGTGCATCAACGGTGAGTGCATCATCACTGAGTTCATCACAATTGAGTGCATCACCATTGAGTGCATCATCATTGAGTGCATCATCATTGAGTGCAACACCATTGAGTGCAAAACCATTGAGTGCATCAATAATGAGTGCATCATCATTGAGTGCATCATCATTGAGGTCATCACAATTGAGTGCATCACCATTAAGTGCATCATCACTGAGTGCATCATCATTGAGTGCATCATCATTGAGTGCATCAACGGTGAATGCATCAACAGTGAGTGCATCAACAGTGAGTGCATCATCATTGAGGTCATCACAATTGAGTTCATCACCATTGAGTGCATCATCATTGAGTGTATCAACAGTGAGTGCATCAACAGTGAGTGCATCATCACTGAGTGCATCATCATTGAGTGTATCAACAGTGAGTGCATCAACAGTGAGTGCATCATCATTGAGTGCATCATCATTGAGTGTATCAACAGTGAGTTCATCACCATTGAGTGCATCATCATTGAGTGTATCAACAATGAGTGCATCAGCAGTGAGTGCATCATCATTGAGTGCATCATCATTGAGTGCGTCAACAATGAGTGCATCATCATTGAGTGCATCATCATTGAGTGCGTCAACAATGAGTGCATCATCATTGAGTGCATCATCATTGAGTGCATCATCATTGAGTGCGTCAACAATGAGTGCATCATCATTGAGTGCATCATCATTGAGTGCATCATCATTGAGTGCATCAATAATGAGTGCATCATCATTGAGTGCATCATCATTGAGTGCGTCAACAATGAGTGCATCATCATTGAGTGCATCATCATTGAGTGCATCATCATTGAGTGCGTCAACAATGAGTGCATCATCATTGAGTGCATCATCATTGAGTGCATCATCATTGAGTGCGTCAACAATGAGTGCATCATCATTGAGTGCATCATCATTGAGTGCATCAATAATGAGTGCATCATCGAGTGCATCATCATTGAGTGCAACCCCATTGAGTGCATCATCATTGAGTGCGTTTTCTTTCCCCTGGTCATATTCCTTCTGAATCCCTTTCATTAATTTGAATCCATTCTCATACTTATGAACGACATCTTTTAAATCACTTAGTTTCTCTCTCATCTCATGACATTTCTCATGACTCTTGATTCCTCAGTGTCTATATTTCCTTCTTCTCATTATGTTAATTTCTCACATTGTATATTGAGAATGTGAAGTAAAATCCCCAATCATTTAATCCTTGATGATTCTTCCTTTTAGTTCTTCCTCTCGTGACAACCTGATCCTTTCCTTCGCTTGAATCAATATCTGATGACATATCAACATGATAAACTTTTTGCCTGGTCTGCCTTGTGTGTGTGTGTGTGTGTGTGTGTGTGTGTGTTAACAGGCTTAGCCTTACCTTAGACTGGCCCACCAAGCAAGGAAGTCTGTCTATCTCTGGTAATCTCTCTCACTCACCTTCTGTTGAGGATCTTTATTTTGTCTCTCTCGGGCAGAGACACAGGTCAGGCAACTCTTCCCTCAGTGTATGACAATAACAGCCATGTTTGGCTTACTGTCACAACACCAGCCTCTGCTTAGGTCATGTTGTGTGTGGCATCAGCTGGCACGGCTGCATTGTGGTCACAAATGATATATTAAGTCATGTTGACACTCAGGTACCCTCATTCATGGTAATTCCTAGACATACGTATTTGATATATGTTAGTTACTCATTGTTTTATCATCTGAATACCCATTAATGATGATAATGATAATGATAGTAATGATGATATAATAGTAATAATAATAATAATAATAATAATAATAATAATAATAATAATAATAATAATAACGATAATCATAATAACAATAATGATAATGATAATAATAATAATAATGATAATAAGAATAATAATAATAATTATGATGATAAAAATGATGATAATGATACTGATAATAATGATAATAATATTGATGATAATAATGCTAATAATGATGATGATAATAACATTAATAATAAATGGTGAAGGATTGATAAATCAACTCCAGGCAAACAGCTGAGAATGCATGAACACAATATACACAATACAGAGAGCAGGTAGGACTTCAAAAGATTAAGGAGGAGGAGGGGAAGGAGAGGGAGAAGAGGAGAGGGAGGGGAGGTGGAGGGGCCAGGCAGGGGAGGGGAAGGAGGGGAAGGAGAGGGAGAAGAGGAGAGGGAGGGGAGGTGGAGGGGCCAGGCAGGGGAGGGGAAGGAGGGGAAGGAGAGGGAGAAGAGGAGAGGGAGGGGAGGTGGAGGTGCCAGGCAGGGAAGGGGAAGGGAGTGAAGTTAAACAGACAGTCTGTACACAAACAGTGGGCTGGTGTCCCACTAAGTGATGATCGTCTGTGCAATGGCTGGCATGGAGCTTTTCGTGTGTGTGTGTGTGTGTGTGTGTGTGTGTGTGTGTGTGTGTGTGTTGGTCCATCTCGAGGTGCTGGTTGACCAATAATCTTGCGTCAGTCTATTCTTCACCTACATTCAGCCTCGCAGTCCCCACGTCTGTACCCAGTAATGACAGATTTCCATCTCGGATTATCTTTTTTTGGCCGATGGTCGAGAATTGGTGTTAGTGCTTCTCTGACGATCAACCTAAACCATGAGACGAGCAGTGAAAACATAGCACTATATTCAGCCATGAAGTACAAGAAGAGCTCATTTTCCCCGACAACTGTAGGTCGTGGTGTTCTAATGCCTAAAGTAAGTCATCTTTTGAGACATGTCTAACATATCTGTCCGTAGTTATCAACACCTAATGACTAGTTGATAAGTCGTTTGATCATGTTTAGAACGCTTCCTCTTGTACCACGAACGATTGAAAATAGTGAACCACCTGCTTAAACTAGTTCAAAGCGCTCGCTGTATCGCCATAACGGCATAAGTTGACAAACCTCTTGATCTTTGATGAGAACACTAACACATTACCGTCACGAACGATTTAGAATTAGCTGCCAGCGATCTTGTTCGAGGTCAAGACAGACGCTTGAACTTGCTGCCTCTTGCGTTACATTGTGGTCAGTTAACGTCCAAGACTTTCCTGTAGATATCTATGATCATCCAACATCCTGACAGTCTTCACCTTTGGTCGTCTCCTGATACATCTACCCTCCATCTTACTTCATCTCTAAACATATTCCTCCTCACGCACTTGCCAGATATTTTCCAAGTAAACGCACTCTTCAGATATCTTCATCCTCACCAAGTCTCATCTCTATCACTCCCTCAGAAAGAGAGTGGAAAGTGTGCGTGTGTGTGTGTGTGTGTGTGTGTGTGTGAGGTTCACCAGCCTCCACAAACGCCTGGTGAATTAATGCCACCAGCAAACCATTATAATCATCTACACCATTAACATGTAACAGTATTTGATAGCAGCGTCTTCTTCCCCTCGCGCTACCATCTGCTTCAGATGTAGACGTAGTCGCTCTCTCTCTCTCTCTCTCTCTCTCTCTCTCTCTCTCTCTCTCTCTCTCTCTCTCTCTCTCTCTCTCTTTCTCTCTCTCTCTCTCTCATATCTAGTTTCACACTGTCATGATTTTTTCCCTTCAGTCCCAATCTAGTTGGGAACTTGTTTGCCATGTGACAGGCCGTCAGGGGGGGCTATATTTAGAGTTTGCACTGCTAGTGTGGAACTTTATTTGCCATCTCCCAGTCTGGGTAGAACTTCACTTGGTAGTCTTATTGGCTTGTACAAACTTTATCTAGGCTCTCACCAGCTGTTACGAAGCTGTGTTTTGAGTCTTCTCGCCTCTTTGTGAACTTGCAGAACTACTTCTGACGTCTGTCTAAGTAGGAGATATATACTTGAAGCTGACGTGTGTTTAATGAAGTCATGCTCAACTGTTTAATCTGTGTAAAGTCTGGAATGCAGTATGGTACGAACTTTTCTCTGAGATTGTTTCCCTAGCTTCTCTCTGTCTTGAAGCAAGTTCTCCTGGCATCATACGAGTGGGGATGGATAGTTCACAGTCCAGTGATTCACATGTACTGAGCTTTAAGGCTTACGTGGTAGGTTGGAACGTAAGATGTTTGTATAAGTTCATTTGACGTCTTGGTTCCGTCTGTGTTAGCTGGCTTGTGGATGAAGGAGACTCGGGCGATGGGGCCTCGCGTTGCACAGTCTACCACATGAATCTTCAGTGATGGACAGTGCGTTGCAGGAGGACGAATTAATTCAGTTACATCATGCGAGAAGTACTATTAATCCTCTGTATTGAGTGTATTATGCAAATTTGGCTAATATATAGAAATCCGCTTGTTGTTTTGTGTGATGTTGGTTGTGCAGAAAAAAAATGTATATATGCGTTACATAGTTTATATTCAGATCATGCTCTCGGCTTTAAAATATAATAAGTCCATTAATTCTTTAAATTAGAATTTAAAAAAAAAGAGTTTAACATTAATCACAGTGCGTTGCAGCCATATTGTAAACACTGGCATCAAAGAGATTCTAGGGTACACGGAATTCGACCTGACACACAGACAGACGTATGCCAGTTACAACAACACACATGACGTCACCTGACAACACGAAGCCAACAGCAGTCTGGCTGAATGACATGACTCTGACAACACTGGCTTGACGACAGGAACATGCCAACAGTGAAGGCATAAAGCTAACGAGAGGGACTTTTCTACGTGTTTGACGACGCGAGAATGTCAGATTATCAAAAACGGTCAAAGGAATGTTAAAGAGGGTCAGCACGTTGTTAGTTGGGTGTCATAGAAGTATCTAAGAGGTCATACTGGTGTCAGACGGGTGTTAGTACAGGTCACAGAGGTGTTACAGGGTCATCAAGAGGTCAGAGAAATGTTAGATGGGGGTTAAAGAAGTAGCAAGGCTTGAGGAGGTGCTAAAGAGGCCACAGAGGTGTTATATGGGTGTCAGATGGGGCTCAGAGGTGTTAGAAGTCCAATAAAAGTGCGATAATCACAGAAGTGTTAGAAAGGGTCAGAAAAGTGTTAGAGAGGATTAGGAAGGTGTTAGAGAGGATCAGAAAAGAGTTAGAGAGGGCCAGGAAAGGTGTTAGAGAAGGTTAGAGAGGTGGCAGAGAGGGATCAGAGAGGTGTTAGAGGCTCAAGGAGGTGATGGAGTCAAAGAAGTGTTAGACAGGAGTTAGAAGTGTTAGACAGGAGTTAGAAGAACGCATTGGATTGTGTAGAAAAAAAAAAAAAAAATTGGCTAAAGATCATTTGGCCAATGATGAGTTTATTCATCAATTTTTATTCTATGTATGTATATAGGTGAAGTCGCTATAGAATTATAGGAAATCTCTTCTCTTACCCACTACTCCATCCAGCAAAACCCAGCCTAGCTCGATGCATTATAGAATACCATCTACTACTGAAGTAAAACAGCCACGGAATTTTACAGAGAAAACCTACAAATGAAAGTTTTTTTTACTGCTGTTACATTGATTTATGGAAATTTTTGTAGTTGTAATGAGTCTATATAGAAAGTCCTTCCTGCTATCCTGGAATTAAAAAAATATATCAGGAAAAATATTTCTCTGGCTGTATTTTCGTATATCAAAAACCTGAACTGACGAGGTATTTTTCCTGTAGCTATATTCAAGATTTTGATAGTTTGTACATTTATTACGTTTAACTGTAGTTTGTTCCGATGGTCGAGAGTCGTGTGGAGGGAAGAAACTTTTTCTTACTTTGGAATCAATAGTTTTACAGAGATGTCTCATCTAATTTTTTTTCCTGTAATCGTAAAGAATTAGTATTACTATTATATTATTATCATTATCATTACTATTATTATTATCATTATACATATGTATATTGGAAAGCATCACAATTATGCGCGTGATCAAGTATATTCCTAAGAGTCCACGGGGAAAATGAAACACGATAAGTTCCCAAGTGCACTTTCGTGTAATAATCACATCAGAGGAGACACAAGAGAGAAATATGTCATATATATATAAATGATATATATATATATATGTATATATATATATATATATATATATATATATATATATATATATATATATATATGTATATATATATATATGTATATATATATATATGTTTATATATATATATATATATATATATATATATATATATATATATATATATATATATATATGTATATACATGTGTATGGGGGGGGTTGGGCCATTTCTTTCGTCTATTTCCTTGCGCTACCTCGCAAACGCGGGAGACAGCGACAAAGTATAATAAAAAAAAAAATATATATATATATATATATATATATATATATATATATATATATATATATATATATATATATATATATATATATTTTCTTTCTTTGCTTTGTCGCTGTCTCCCGCGTTTGCGAGGTAGCGCAAGGAAACAGACGAAAGAAATGGCCCAACCCACCCCCATACACATGTATATACATACACGTCCACACGCAAATATACATACCTACACAGCTTTCCATGGTTTACCCCAGACGCTTCACATGCCCTGATTGAATCCACTGACAGCACGTCAACCCCGGTATACCACATCGATCCAATTCACTCTATTCCTTGCCCTCCTTTCACCCTCCTGCATGTTCAGGCCCCGATCACACAAAATCTTTTTCACACCATCTTTCCACCTCCAATTTGGTCTCCCACTTCTCCTCGTTCCCTCCACCTCCGACACATATATCCTCTTGGTCAATCTTTCCTCACTCATTCTCTCCATGTGCCCAAACCATTTCAAAACACCCTCTTCTGCTCTCTCAACCACGCTCTTTTTATTTCCACACATCTCTCTTACCCTTACGTTACTTACTCGATCAAACCACCTCACACCACACATTGTCCTCAAACATCTCATTTCCAGCACATCCATCCTCCTGCGCACAACTCTATCCATATAGCCCACGCCTCGCAACCATAAAACATTGTTGGAACCACTATTCCTTCAAACATAGCCATTTTTGCTTTCCGATGTAATGTTCTCGACTTCCACACTGGTGGCTGATTCATGTGAGAAACTGCAGAAGCTGGTGACTGAGTTTGGTAAAGTGTTTGAAAGAAGAAAGTTAAGAGTAAATGTGAATAAGAGAAAGGTTATTAGGTACAGTAGGGTTGAGGGTCAAGTCAACTGGGAGGTAAGTTTGAATGGAGAAAAACTGGAGGAAGTGAAGTGTTTTAGATATCTGGGAGTGGATCTGGCAGCGGATGGAACCATGGAAGCGGAAGTGGATCATAGGATGGGGGAGGGGGCGAAAATTCTGGGAGCCTTGAAGAATGTGTGGAAGTCGAGAACATTATCTCGGAAAGCAAAAATGGGTATGTTTGAAGGAATAGTGGTTCCAACAATGTTGTATGGTTGCGAGGCGTGGACTATGGATAGAGTTGTGCGCAGGAGGATGGATGTGCTGGAAATGAGATGTTTGAGGACAATGTGTGGTGTGAGGTGGTTTGATCGAGTAAGTAACGTAAGGGTATGAGAGATGTGTGGAAATAAAAAGAGCGTGGTTGAGAGAGCAGAACAGGGTGTTTTGAAATGGTTTGGTCACATGGAGAGAATGAGTGAGGAAAGATTGACCAAGAGGATATATGTGTCGGAGGTGGAGGGAACGAGAAGAGGGAGACCAAATTGGAGGTGGAAAGATGGAGTGAAAAAGATTTTGTGTGATCGGGGCCTGAACATGCAGGAGGGTGAAAGGAGGGCAAGGAATAGAGTGAATTGGAGCGATGTGGTATACCGGGTTGACGTGCTGTCAGTGGATTGAATCAAGGCATGTGAAGCGTCTGGGGTAAACCATGGAAAGCTGTGTAGGTATGTATATTTGCGTGTGTGGACGTATGTATATACATGTGTATGGGGGTGGGTTGGGCCATTTCTTTCGTCTGTTTCCTTGCGCTACCTCGCAAACGCGGGAGACAGCGACAAAGCAAAAAAAAAAATATATATATATATATATATATATATATATATATATATATATATATATATTTTTTTTCATATGTATGTGTTTATATAACTATTCATTTCATTTGCTATACTTTGTCACTGTCTCCCGTGTTAGCGAGGTAGCGCAAGGAAACAGACGAAAGAATGGCCCAACCCACCCACATACACATGTATATACATACACGTCCACACACGCACATATACATACCTATACATTTTATACATATACATACACAGACAAATACATAAATACACATGTACGTATTCGTACTTGCTGCCCTCAGCCAATTCCCGTCGCCACCCCGCCACACATGAAATGGCATCCCCTTCCCCCGCATGCGCGCGAGGTAGCGCTAGGAAAAGACAACAAATGCCACATTCGTTCACACTCAGTCTCTAGCTGTCATGTGCAATATATATATATATATATATATATATATATATATATATATATATATATATATATATATATATATATATATATATATAATCCATCATTAGTTACTTCATCATACTCATTTAGAATTTTGAAGCGTTACATCAGATCCCTCTCCAAACTGCGCTTTCTAAGACAAATAAAGACTAATTCACCTGGCCTCCTTATATGATAGGTTTCCCAGTGTTGTAATAAGAATGGTAGTTGCTCCAGTTTTCTTCCTACTTGTGTGTAGTTCAAAGACCAAACTCAAGACCTTGTTGAGGTTGTGGCCACACTGATGGGTACGAAAGAGTCAGGAATATTTGTGGTGTTTTTTTGGTCTAAATTATGAGTTATAAATCCAGACTTCGATTTGCTTCAGAGCTTAGTTTTGTGTCCTTCAGGTCAACTGGACCTTGTGAGTCCAGCTACTTCATTAGAGACTGTTCTGGATAGCGACTCCAGTGTCTCTTTCTTCGTTTACTTTGGGCTGCAGATTTTGTAGCATGGTGTACTCAGGCTTCATATTTTCATCTGCAATGAGCGTGAAATTGTATTTGTCTTCGATAAATTTATTTGTCATTTCTCTGTTAACTTGCCGTGATCTTTCGATTTTGCACGGCCTTGCTTAACTAAGGCCATAACCTTGATTTTTTGTATTGTTCACAGGTTGGGAGGTCGTGCATTTCCATTATGAAAAGAATGAGGCCAAGGACCGATCCCTGTGGCACCTCACTTGTCACGCTCAGCCCATCAGAAACTTCATGTTGTTTTCTGTCGGTGAGTTAGTCACTACATACCTTATCTCTCATGTTATGCGAATCCAATTTCCCCAACAGTCTCTTATATGGTAATAGAGAAAGATATTTCAAATTCTTTGTATATTTCGTTAGAGAAGATTTTTGAATCCCAGTTGTCATAAACACCGTTGAAATATTCTGACAAACATATCAGACGAGATCTTTTGGACGCCGATCTGATAGTCTGTTGTTGTATTCTGATCCTCCATAAATGTTACACTTTTTAAAAATATTTTTCCATCGTTTTCTTTAAAAGGGATGCGAGGCTAATTGGACGGTGATCTAATCACCATTTTCCCTCTAATTTCTTATCTACAGGGGTGTCATCTCTCATTCTGATACCCAACCTTCGGTTAACAAATCACTTAGTATTATGGTTATGGGAAACATAAATTGTGGTTTGACTTATCATGGACTTTGGTTATTAGGATCGGGTGAATTATTTGCGTTAACTTCGTTAAAGAATTTCAGCACTTCATGTTTTCCTTATTTTTCTCAGCTTTGGTTGCTCGTGGCCTGATCCTGGTTATCATTTTTGTGGGTGAGGTGTGTATCTGTCTTTTGTCGGAGGAAACACAGAATTGGCGGATTTATTTATCGTGGAGGCATATTCTTCATGGTCAGTATTCGTTTCACCATGATAGTGTGCTCGTGTTGAGGCTGCATGTTTATTTCTTCTTTATATCACGCATTTGTAGATTTATTTCTGGCTGATATAAACGTTTTGATATTTTCTTTCATGGTGTCCCATCTATTCTCATCATCCTTCATTGTCTTTTGCAGACTTAAATTTCGTAAATCAGTTTCTTTCTATGAACAATTACTTCCCCTTATTTCCTTCGTCATCCAGGCTGATGTGAAGTTTTCACTAGTCCTTTAAAATTTTCTTCGTGATACGCAGTATTATTTTCAGCAACACTCCATGTCTCTTCAAACGCATTGGCTGTGTGAGATTAATCCAGTCCCTGTTGCTAGTTCCGTCTCGTTCCCTCATGACTCACCTTCCCGTAATCTAAGACCAAGAGTTTATCACTATTTTCAAATCTACTGTACACACTTCTAGTCTAAAAAATATTCTACTTTAATGACATTCTGATCAGTTGGTGGTAAGAATCAAGAATGTTTTTGCTTCTCGCTGGTTGTTGACAATATGGTTAGGAAAAGTGTCTTCAGGGAAGTTAGTTAATCTGTTCCCTCATGAATATCATTTATTGCTCCAATCCAGATTTAGATGGTTAGTCACTTGCCCGGGGTTAGAGGTGTTTGAGAGTGTCAGAGGAGAAGCTAGACTGACAAACAGCATGACAGAAGAGATGTCATGCGAGTATGCATGATGGTTGCTCAAGGATCAGCATTTTTGTTTATATTTTCGATATATTAAGAACGGTTACACCACACAGAACGTGAGGTACAACAATAGAATAAGAAAATATTATCCCTTTAAACCCATGAACAATAATCATTCCCATCGGTTATAAGCTCTGGTGTAAATATAAATATATATATATATAGTTTTTATCGAGGATGTAAGGCATGTGTACATGTAGGAAGAGAGGAAAGTGATTGGTTCTCAGTGAATGTAGGTTTGCGGCAGGGATGTGTGATGTCTCCATGGTTGTTTAATTTGTTTATGGATGGGGTTGTTAGGGAGGTGAATGCAAGAGTTTTGGAAAGAGGGGCAAGTATGAAGTCTGTTGTGGATGAGAGAGCTTGGGAAGTGAGTCAGTTGTTGTTCGCTGATGATACAGTGCTGGTGGCTGATTCATGTGAGAAACTGCAGAAGCTGGTGACTGCGTTTGGTAAAGTGTGTGAAAGAAGAAAGTTAAGAGTAAATGTGAATAAGAGCAAGGTTATTAGGTACAGTAGGGTTGAGGGTCAAGTCAATTGGGAGGTAAGTTTGAATGGAGAAAAACTGGAGGAAGTAAAGTGTTTTAGATATCTGGGAGTGGATCTGGCAGCGGATGGAACCATGGAAGCGGAAGTGAATCATCGGGTGGGGGAGGGGGCGAAAATCCTGGGAGCCTTGAAGAATGTGTGGAAGTCGAGAACATTATCTCGGAAAGCAAAAATGGGTATGTTTGAAGGAATAGTGGTTCCAACAATGTTGTGTGGTTGCGAGGCGTGGGCTATGGATAGAGTTGTGCGCAGGAGGGTGGATGTGCTGGAAATGAGATGCTTGAGAACAATATGTGGCGTGAGGTGGTTTGATCGAGTAAGTAATGAAGGGTAAGAGAGATGTGTGGAAATAAAAAGAGCGTGGTTGAGAGAGCAGAAGAGGGTGTTTTGAAATGGTTTTGGCACATGGAGAGAATGAGTGAGGAAAGATTGACCAAGAGGATATATGTGTCGGAGGTGGAGGGAACGAGGAGAAGTGGGAGACCAAATTGGAGGTGGAAAGATGGAGTAAAAAATATTTTGAGTGATCGGGGCCTGAACATGCAGGAGGATGAAAGGCGGCCAAGGAATAGAGTGAATTGGATCGATGTGGTATACCGGGGTCGACGTGCTGTCAATGGATTGAATCAGGGCATGTGAAGCGTCTGGGGTAAACCATGGAAAGTTCTGTGGGGCCTAGATTTGGAAAGGGAGCTGTGGTTTCGGGCATTATTGCATGACAGCTAGAGACTGAGTGCGAACTAATGGGGCCTTTGTTGTCTTTTCCTAGCGCTACCTCGCGCACAGGAGGGGGGAGGGCGTTGTTATTTCAAGTGCGGTGGATTGGCGATGGGAATGAATAAAGGCAGACAGTATGAATTATGTTTATGTGTATATATGTATATGTCTGTGTGTGTATATATATGTATACGTTGAGATGTATAGGTATGTGTATTTGCGTGTGTGGACGTGTATGTATATGCATGTGTATGTGGGTGGGTTGGGCCATTCTTTCGTCTGTTTCCTTGCGCTACCTCGCTAACGCGGGAGACAGCGACAAAGCAAAATAAATGCAATAAATGAAATATATATATATATATATATATATATATATATATATATATATATATATATATATATATATATATATATATATATTGGAGGAAGTGAGGTGTTTTAGATATCTGGGAGTGGACTTAGCATTAAATGGAACTATGGAAGCGGAGGTGAGTCATAGGGTGGGGTAGGGGGCGAAGGGTCGTCAAGCGAAAAAGAATTTGTGGAAGGAGAGAACGTTATCTCGGAGAGCAAAAATGGGTAAGTTTGAAGGAATAGTGGTTCCAACAATGTTATATGGTTGCGAGACATGGGCTATAGATAGGGTTGTGCGGAGGAGGGTGGATGTGTTAGGAACAATATGTTGTGTGAGATGGTTTGATCGAGTAAGTAATGAAAAAGTGATAAAGAGATGTGTGGTAATAAAATGGGTATAGTTGTGAGAGTAGAAAAGGGTGTGTTAAAATGGTTTGCCCATATGGAGAGAATTAGTGTGGAAAGATTGACAAAGAGGATACATGTGTCAGAAGTGGAGGGGACAAGGAGAAGTGGGAGACCAAATTGGAAGTGAAATGAATGAAGGGCAGAAAGTATGAATATGTATCTGTGTAGAAGGTGACTAAAGGGGACGGGAGCGGGGGGCTAGAAACCCTCCCCTTCTTGTATTTCAACTTTCTAAAAGGGGAAACAGAAGAAGGAGTCACGCGGGGCGTGCTCATCCTCCTCAAAGGCTCAGATTTTGTGTGGATGTAACCAAGATGAGAAAAAAGGAGAGATATGTAGTATGCTTCAGGAAAGGAACCTGGATGTTTTGGCTCTGAGTGAAACGAAGCTCGAGGGTAAATGGGAAGAGTTGTTTTGGAATGTTTTGGGAGTAAAGTTAGGGGTTAGTGAGAAGACAAGAGCAAAGGAAGGAGTAGCACTACTCCTGAAACAGGAGTTATGGGAGTATGTGATAGAGTGTAAGAAAGTAAACTCCAGATTGATATGGGTCAAACTGAAAGTGGATGGAGAAAGATGGGTGATTATTGGTGCCTACGCACCTGGGCACAAGAAGAAAGATCATGAGAGGCAAGTGTTTTGGAAGCAGCTGAGTGAGTGTGTTCGCAGTTTTGATGCATGAGACCGGGTTATAGTGATGGGTGATTTGAATGCAAAGGTGCGTAATGTGGCAGTTGAGGGAATAATTGGTGTACATTGGGTGTTCGGTGTTATAAATGGAAATGGTGAAGAGCCTGTGATTTGTGTGCTGAAAAAGGACTGGTGAATGGGAATACCTGGTTTAAAAAGAGAGATATACATAAGTCTACGTATGCAAGTAGGATAGATGGCCAGAGAGTGTTCTTGGATTACGTGTCAATTGATAGGCGCGTAAGAGAGAGACTTTTGGATGTTAATGTGCTGAGAGGTGAAACTGGAGGGATGTCTGATCATTATCTTGTAGAGGTGAAGGTGAGGATTTGTAGAGGTTTTATGAATATAAGAGAGAATGTTAGGGTGAATAGAGTGGTGAGAGTAAGAGAGGTTGGAAAGGAGACTTGTGTGAGGAAGTACCAGGAGAGATTGAGTGCAGAATGGAAAAAGGTGAGAGCAAAGGACGTAAGGGGAGTGGGGGAGGAATGGGATGTATTTAGGGAAGCAGTGATGGCTTGCGCAAAAGATGCTTGTAACATGAGAATCGTGAGAGGTGGGCAGATTAAAAAGGGTAGTGAGTGGTGGGATGAAAAAGTAAGATTATTAGTGAAAGAGAAGAGAGAGGCATTTGGACGAGTTTTGCAGGGAAATAGTGCAAATGATTGAGAGATGTATAAAAGAAAGTGGCAGGAGGTCAAGAGAAAGGTGCAAGAGGTGAAAAAGAGAGTTGGGGAGAGAGAGTATCATTAAATCTTAGGGAGAATAAAAAGATGTTTTGGAAGGAGGTAAATAAAGTGCGGAAGACAAGAGAACAATTGGGAACATCTGTGAAGAGGGCTAATGTGGAGATAATAACAAGTAATGGTGATGTGAGAAGGAGATGGAGTGAGTATTTTGAAGTTTTGTTGAATTGTTAGATGATGAAGTAGCAGATATAGGGCGTTTTGGTCGAGGTGGTGTGCGAATTGAGAGGGTTAGAGAGAATGGTTTGTTAAACAGAGAAGAGGTGGTGAAAGCTTTGGGGAAGATGAAAGCCGGCACGGCGGCGGGTTTGGATGGTATTGCAGCGGAGTTTATTAAAAAAGGGGGTGACTGCGTTGTTGACTGGTTGGTGAGGATATTTAATGTATGTATGGCTCGAGGTGAAGTGTCTGAGGATTGGCGGAATGCGTGCATAGTGCCATTGTACAAAAGCAAAGGGGATAAAGGTGAATGTTCAAATTACAGAGGTATGAGTTTGTTGAGTATTCCTGGGAAATTATAAGGGAGGGTATTGATTAAGAGGGTGAAGGCATGTACAGAGCATCAGATTGGGGAAAAGCAGTGTGGTTTAAGAAGTGGTAGAGGATGTGTGTGTCAGGTGTTGCTTTGAAGAATGTATGTAAGAAATGCTTCGAAAAGCAAATGGATTTGTATGTAGCATCTATTGATCTGGAAAAGGCATATGATAGAGAGTTGATAGAGATGCTCTGTGGAAGGTATTAAGAGTATATGGTGTGGGAGGCAAGTTGTTAGAAGCAGTGAAGAGTTTTTATCGAGGATGTCAGGCATTTGTACAAGTAGGAAGAGAGGAAAGTGATTGGTTTTCGGTGAATGTCGGTTTGCGGCAGGGGTGCGTGAAGTCTCCATGGTTGTTTAAAATTTGTTTAGGGATGGGGTTGCTAGGGAGGTGAATGCAAAAGTTTTGGAGAGGGAGCAAGTATGCAATCTGTTGTTGATGCGAGGGTTTGGGAAGTGAGTCAGTTGTTCGCTGATGATAAAGCGCTGATGGCTGATTCGGATGAGAAACTGCAGAAGCTGGTGACTGAGTTTGGTAAAGAGCAAGGTTATTAGGTACAGTAGGGTTGAGGAACAAATCAACTGGGAAGTAAGTTTGAATGGAGAAAAACTGGAGGAAGTGAAGTGTTTTAGATATCTGGGAGTGGATTTATCAGCGGATGGAATCATGAAAGCGGAAGTAAGTGACAGGGTGGGGCAGGGGGCGAAGATTCTGGGAGCGTTGAAGAATGTGTGGAAGGCAAGAACATTATCTCCGAGAGCAAAAATGGGTATGTTTGAAGGGATAGTGGTTCCAACAATATTATATAGTTGCGAGGCGTGGGCTATATTTAGGGCTGTTCGGAGAAGTGTGGGTGTGTTGGAATGAGATGTTTGAGGACAATATGTGGTGTGAGGTTGTTAGATCGAGTAAGTAATAGAAGGGTAAGAGAGATGTGTGGTAATGAAGAGTATGGTTGAGAGAGCAGAAGAGGATGTATTGAAATGGTTTGTTCATATGGAGATTGGCCCAACTCACCCACACACACACATGTATATACATAAACGCCCACACACGTACATGCACATACCTATACATTTCAACGTATACATACATATACATACACAGACATATACATATATACAAACGTACATATTCATACTTGCTGCCTTCATCCATTTCCATCGCCACCCCGCCACACATGAAGGGACACCCTCCCTCCCCCAGCACGCGCTCGATGTAGCACTAGGAAAAGACAACAAAGGCCACTTTCGTTCACGCTCAGTCTCTTGCTGCCATGTGTAATGCACCGAAACCATAGCTCCCTTTCCACATCCTGGCCCCATAAAACTTTCCATG
>NC_092261.1:26124831-26207331 GCF_036320965.1 Panulirus ornatus
ACCACAAACATGCACTCTCGCCTCACACATGGCACATCTCACACGACTGTTTTCGAATAAATCTAGATTTTCCTACAGTGAGCGCTGCGCATTAGCACTGACTCTCGTAAATACTCACTCTCTGGTTCACCGTCTCCCTTATATATCATATATATCACCTTACGCCCTCCAACTGCATGGATTCGAACCAGGACCTTTTGTATGGTAGTTGAGAACGTAAACCGCTCGCCCCTAATAGAAAAATGACTATTCGATCACTAGTAATTGAATACCCTTCGTCTCAAATCCATGTGCAACGTGGTCTACCCCGTTCAAATCCCATCAAGCTCATATTCCCAGTAGTTAGCATTTTACAGAACCTACTGTGTAACGTGGAGGTCTATGAACACGAATGTAGTGCATATGAGCGTGTACTTTCCATACAACACATAATACCTACCAAGAGCAAGGATTCGAACCAGGGCTTTTTGCGTTGTAGCTGGGAACGATTTCTAGCGATCGATTACTTATTTCATATAGGGGCGATCACAGCCGAGCGGTTAGCGTTGCCAACTACCTCGCAAAAGGTCCTGGTTCGAATCTTTGCTATTGGAGGGAGTTATGTGTTCTACGAAAAGTGCGTTCATGTACACTATATGGCGGAAAGTATATACGGGTGTGTTACTTCCACCCCTTTTGGAAACTGGGGATGGAGGGAGCTACGAATCTGCCATTAATACGCCTCTTGTGCCAAACTTTTATCCCACAAAATCTATTTGAGTTTGGCCCAGAGACCTAGTAGTTAGACAGCGGAGAAAAAAAGAGAAACAAAGTTTTGTGCTTTGTATAGGACCATATAGAGTCCTAGCTACGTTTTTTCTTCATATATCAACTGACTGTTATATTTCTCTCTTGTGTCTCCCATGATAATGTGATCATTTCACGAAAGTGCACTTGAGAACATATCGTGTTTCATTTCCCCATAGACTCATAGGAATATATATGGGAACTTCAGTGAAGTGGGCTAATGGGGAGGTGATAACGAGTAGTGGTGATGTGAGAAGGAGATGGAGTGAGTATTTTGAAGGTTTGTTGAATGTGTTTGATGATAGAGTGGCAGATATAGGGTGTTTTGGTCGAGGTGGTGTGCAAAGTGAGAGGGTTAAGGAAAATGATTTGGTGAATAGCGAGGAGGTAGTAAAAGCTTTACGGAAGATGAAAGCCGGCAAGGCAGCAGGTTTGGATGGTATTGCAGTGGAATTTATTAAAAAAGGGGGTAACTGTATTGTTGACTGGTTGGTAAGGTTATTCAATGTATGTATGATTCATGGTGAGGTGCCTGAGGATTGGCGGAATGCTTGCATAGTGCCATTGTACAAAGGCAAAGGGGATAAGAGTGAGTGCTCAAATTACAGAGGTATAAGTTTGTTCAGTATTCCTGGTAAATTATATGGGAGGGTATTGATTGAGAGGGTGAAAGCATGTACAGAGCATCAGATTGGGGAAGAGCAGTGTGGTTTCAGAAGTGGTAGAGGATGTGTGGATCAGGTGTTTAATTTGAAGAATGTATGTGAGAAATACTAAGAAAAACAAATGTATATAGCATTTATGGATCTGGAGAAGGCATAAGATAGAGTTGATAGAGATGCTCTGTGGAAGGTTTTAAGAATATATGGTGTGGGAGGCAAGTTGTTAGAAGCAGTGAAAAGTTTTATCGAGGATGTAAGGCATGTGTACGTGTAGGAAGAGAGGAAAGTGATTGGTTCTCAGTGAATGTGGGTTTGCGGCAGGGGTGTGTGATGTCTCCATGGTTGTTTAATTTGTTTATGGATTGGGTTGTTAGGGAGGTAAATGCAAGAGTTTTGGAAAGAGGGGCAAGTATGCAGTCTGTTGTGGATGAGAGAGCTTGGGAAGTGAGTCAGTTGTTGTTCGCTGATGATACAGCGCTGGTGGCTGATTCATGTAACAAACTGCAGAAGCTGGTGACTGAGTTTGGTAAAGTGTGTGAAGGAAGAAAGTTCAGAGTAAATGTGAATAAGAGCAAGGTTATTAGGTACAGTAGGGTTGAGGGACAAGTCAATTGGGAGGTAAGTTTGAATGGAGAAAAACTGGAGGAAGTAAAGTGTTTTAGATATCTGGGAGTGGATCTGGGAGCAGATGGAACCATTGAAGCGGAAGTGAATCATAGGGTGGGGGAGGGGGCTAAAATTCTGGGAGCCTTGAAGAATGTTTGGAAGTCGAGAACATAATCTCGGAAAGCAAAAATGGGTATGTTTGAAGGAATAGTGGTTCCAACAATGTTGTATGGTTGCGAGGCGTGGGCTATGGATAGAGTTGTGCGCAGGAGGATGGATGTGCTGGAAATGAGATGTTTGAGGACAATATGTGATGTGAGGTGGTTTGATCGAGCAAGTAATGTAAGGGTAAGAGAGATGTGCGGAAATAAAAAGTGTGGTTGAGAGAGCAGAAGAGGGTGTTTTGAAATGGTTTGGTCACATGGAGAGAATGAGTGAGGAAAGATTGACCAAGAGGATATATGTGTCAGATGTGGAGGGAACAAGAAGTGGGAGACCAAATTGGAGGTGGAAAGATGGAGTGAAAAAGATTTTTAGTGATCGGGGCCTGAACATGCAGGAGGGTGAAAGGCGTGCAAGGAATAGAGTGAATTGGAACGATGTGGTATACCGGGGTCGACGTGCTGTCAATGGATTGAACCAGGGCATGTGAAGCGTCTGGGGTAAACCATGGAAAGTTGTGTGGGGCGTGGATGTGGAAAGGGAGCTGTGGTTTTGGTGCATTATTACATGACAGCTAGAGACTGAGTGTTAACGAATTGGGCCTTTGGTGTCTTTTCCTAGCTCTACCTCGCACACATGAGGAGGGAGGGGGGTTGTTATTCCATGTGTGGCGAGGTGGCTATGGGAACAAATAAAGGCAGACAGTATGAATTATGTGCATGTGTATATATGTATATGTCTGTGTGTGTATATATATGTGTACATTGAGATGTATAGGTATGTATATTTGCGTGTGCGGACGTGTATGTATATACATGTGTATGTGGGCGTGTTGGGCCATTCTTTCGTCTGATTCCTTGCGCTACCTCGCTAACGAGGGAGACAGCGACAAAGCAAAATAGATAAATAAATAAAATATATAAATATATATATATATATATATATATATATATATATATATATATATATATATATATATATATACATATATATATATTTTTTTTTTTTTTTTCATACTATTCGCTATTTCCCGCGATAGCGAGGTAGCGTTAAGAACAGAGGACTGGGCCTTTGAGGGAATATCCTCACCTGGACCTCTTCTCTGTTCCTCTGTATATATATATATATATATACATACGGGCCAGACTTCACAGTGCGCGTGGAAACGAAGCTCTGAAACTTAATTCCAATTGCTTTCCTATCTCTGTATCATACAGTCACAAACAACATCAGCACCAACAAAACCAGCAAAAAGCACATACCACAAAGCTAGAGAGAGAGAGAGAGAGAGAGAGAGAGAGATGTTACACTTCTCATTCACAAAAAAGAAAAAAAATAGCTGAAGGAAAACCACTCATCAACAGAAATTAGTTTATGAATCCAATTTCTAATTTACTTATCGACAGACAGACTGTAAATTGTCAGTCCTTCCTCAACGCCACAGCTACCAGCTCTGGCGCAAATTAAAGATGATCCATGCTTACGTCACCAACCCAGCTCCCGAACATGAAGCTTCTCTGACCCATTTCCATAGCATCGCTTTCCCCACAGAACATACAGACAGACTCATGAAATACTACGCAAAATATAACAGCAAACCTTTTCTTTCTTTCAAACTATTCGCCATTTCCCGCGTTAGCGAGGTAGCGTTAAGAACTGCAAACCTAACCTAACCTTAACATGAACATGTTGAAAAACCTAGTCAGAACAACAGCTCGCCCACCTCTCACTCCTACTCATCATAAATGCAATCAAAACCTGATAAAAACCTTCTGTGTCAGGCTCTGCCAACATATCAAACATTCACATCAACCACTTTGGCTCAGTTGTAATTCACAACACCTGGAAACTAGCCATCATAATACTAATCCTAAGACCCTCAAACCACACAGTTCTTACCTTCCTGTATCACATTTGTCTTCAGTGTACAGAATCAGTGAGATATTGATCCACGAGCATCAAGCAAGACATATCACTCTCATCTACACAACATGACCTCAGACGTATGACTTCACCACCATACTACACACACAAACATTCTTGATGACTTCAACCAGCCACAACCCACGCCCAGCACAATACTAGCGGTTATGATATAAGACTTCCACACAGCATGTAACACTACCTAGACATATCCCCACACAAGTGATATTTCGTCACAACCTCCAAAACAATGACAAAAAGTGGTCATCCACTTTGGGAGATGGCCTCCAAGCCGATCACTCACAGTGGCTTCACCTCTGAAATATTAAGACAGCGAAAGAATTCCCTAAAGAGCAGTTCTTTCTCCTGCTCTCTTTAGTCTATTACTACACGACCTCCTCTCATAACCTCCAGCAAGCCACATGAAGGTCCTCTCAAAGACAGACGACCTCACATTCTCATTACAAAATTGTGACAACACAGCAGCACTGACAAATATGCAGAGCTACACTACACATTTAGAGCGATGGCTCAGTCAGAAATATATAAAATTCCACAGAACTGGGACTCTTCTAACCCCTAGACTGACATGACCCCAACCTACATCCTCCAGACCAGGCGCCTTGTTTGGACTATCGGTCCCACTGAACACAACACCAAGTATCTAGTCCTCACGTACGACACACACACACACATACACACATGACATTTCCTCCCCACGGTAAAAACATCTACACAACAACACCACACAAACAAAATGGCCGTAGAATACTACGTGGTGTCAGATTTAGACCAGAAAAAGAATCCCTTAGAATCCTTCATAAACAATTTGTCTGGTCCATCCTACATCCGCCGCCTGGTCATCCAGCTTCACAAAAGTAAATAAGAACAAGCTGTAAACTGCGCAAGCAAAGCACTCACTGGCTGCCTAGCAACCACAAACACTCAGAACACTCACTGGCTGCCTAGCAACCACAAACACTCAGAGCACTCACTGGCTGCCTAGCAACCACAAACACTCAGAGCACTCACTGGCTGCCTAGCAACCACAAACACTAAGAACAAGCACTGGCTGCCTAGCAACCACAAACACCCAGAACAAGCACTGGCTGCCTAGCAACCACAAATACTGAGTACCTAAAAAGAGAAAAATAATCCTGCCAGTTGAGCATACTCAATACTCAATTCCCTGTAAAAGCACTAAACTCCTCCCATTCATACCACTCCATAACCAACCACCAGCCACGAAGTAGAACTGAAGAGCTTTCCCCTGCCTCACACACGTCACTAACCTCTCTACTCACACATCTCCCCACCCTCCTGCTCCTAATCATATATAATTATAGTCAAACACATACATACTCAATTGACCCAATAAGCACCCTCCCACCTCAGTCCTCCCACCTCCCTCTCACCAGCCAACCACACGTCCATCTCCAACCAAACTCTCCAGATAAACACGAGTCCCACTATCCAGTCTACGCTTGGGACATCACCCATCCCTATAATGCAACAAACACCGATTGAACATATCCCAAGACCATTCGTGTCTTCTGTGTAACTACCACAACGAAGACAACCAACACTTGCTGTTAAGTTGTACTACGCTCTCTCCCATACACGTTCACACTATATCACTACACTTGATGACCTATGGTTCCATCCAGTGGACGTGGTCGACTGCCAGGGTGCTGCGGGACCCACATAGACATAGAAGGGACTCCTAGGGCAGGGGTTGAGTGCGTATGTTTATTTATAATTACTCCAAGACGAATCTTTATGAAAGAGTCCTGGTGTTACCCAAGACTTTATCTACAGGTTCCTGCAACCCATGGTTGCACTCCTTACAGTAACAGGGAAACTTAGACTTCTTTGGCGTGAAAATTTCTTTGACGAGACTGTACGACCCTCGTCACGGATGACCACGTGCAGTGTATCCTCGAGTAGGTGAAATCCGGTAACACCTGAGTAAGTGTGTATTCGTATATTTATTTATCATATTCATTTTGCTTTGTCGCTGTCTCCCGCGTTAGCGAGACAGCGCACGGAAACAGACGAAAGAATGGCCCACCCCACCCACATACACATGTATATACATACACGTCCACGCATGGAAATATACATACCTACACATCTCAACGTATACATATATATATATATATATATATATATATATATATATATATATATATATATATATATATATATATATATATACACACACACATATACATATATACACATATACATAATTCATACTGTCTGCCTTTATTCACTCCCATCGCCACCTCGCCACACATGAAATAACATCCCCCTTACCCCTCATGTTTGCGAGGTAGCACTAGGAAAAGACAGCAAAGGCCCCATTCGTTCACACTCAATCTTTAGCTGTCATGTAATAATGCACCGAAACCACAGCTCCCTTTCCACATCCAGGCCCCACACAACTTTCCATGGTTTACCCCAGACGCTTCACATGCCCTGGTTCAATCCATTGACAGCACGTCGACCCCGGTATACCACATCGTTCCAATTCACTCTATTCCTAGCACGCCTTTCAACCTCCTGCAGGTTCAGGCCCCGATCACTCAAAGTCTTTTTCACTCCATCTTTCCACCTCCAATTTGGTCTCTGCTTCTCCTCGTTCCCTCCACTTCTGACACATATATCCTCTTGGTCAATCTTTCCTCACTCCTTCTCTCCATGTGCCCAAACCATTTCAAAACACCCTCTTCTGCTCTCTCAACCACACTCTGTTTATTACCACACATCTCTCTTACCCTATCATTACTTACTCGATCAAACCACCTCACACCACATATAGTCCTCAAACATCTCATTTCTGACACATCCACCCTCCTGCGCACAACTCTATCCATAGCCCACGCCTCGCAACCATACAACATTGTTGGAACCACTATTCCTTCAAACATACCCATTTTTGCTTTCCGTGATAATGTTCTCTACTTCCACACATTCTTCAAGGCTCCCAGGATTTTCGCCTCCTCTCCCACCCTATGATTCACTTCCGCTTCCATGATTCCATCCGCTGCCAAATCCACTCCCAGATATCTAAAACACTTCACCTCCTCCAGTTTTTCTCCATTCAAACTTACCTCCCAATTGACTTGACGCTCAACCCTACTGTACCTAATAACCTTGCTCTTATTCACATTTACTCTCAACTTTCTTCTTTCACACACTTTACCAAACTCAGTCACCAGCTTCTGCAGTTTCTCACATGAATCAGCCACCAGCGCTGTATCATCAGCGAACAACAACTGACTCACTTCCCAAGCTCTATCATCCACAACAGACTGCATACTTGCCCCTCTTTCCAAAACTCTTGCATTCATCTCCCTAACAACCCCATCCATAAACAAATTAAACAACCATGGAGACATCACACACCCCTGCCGCAAACCTACATTCACTGAGAACCAATCACTTTCCTCTCTTCCTACACGTACACATGCCTTACATCCTCGATAAAAACTTTTCACTACTTCTAACAACTTGCCTCCCACACCATATACTCTTAATACCTTCCACAGAGCATCTCTATCAACTCTATCATATGCCTTCTCCAGATCCATAAATCCTGCATACAAATCCATTTGCTTTTCTAAGTATTTCTCACATACTTTCTTCAAAGCAAACACCTAATCCACACATCCTCTACCACTTCTGAAACCACACTGCTCTTCCCCAATCTGATGCTCTGTACATGCCTTCACCCTCTCAATCAATACCCTCCCATATAATTTACCAGGAATACTCAACAAACTTATACCTCTGTAATTTGAGCACTCACCTTTATCCCCTTTGCCTTTGTACAATGGCACTATGCAAGCATTCCGCCAATCCTCAGGCACCTCACCATGAATCATACGTACATTAAATAACCTCACCAAAAAGTCAACAATACAGTCACCCCCTTTTTTAATAAATTCCACTGCAATACCATCCAAACCCGCTGCCTTGCCGGCTTTCATCTTCCGTAAAGCTTTTACTACCTCTTCTCTGTTTACCAAATCATTTTCCCTAACCCTCTCACTTTGCACACCACCTCGACCAAAACACCCTATATCTGCCACTCTATCATCAAACACATTCAACAAACCTTCAAAATACTCTCTCCATCTCCTTCTCACGTCACCACTACTTGTTATCACCTCTCCATTTGCCCCCTTCACTGAAGTTCCTATTTGTTCCCTTGTCTTACGCACTTTATTTACCTCCTTCCAAAACATCTTTTTATTTTCTTCCTAATATTTAATGATACTCTCTCACCCCAACTCTCATTTGCCCTTTTTTTCATCTCTTGCACCTTTTTCTTGACCTCCTGCCTCTTTCTTTTATACATCTCCCACTCATTTGCATTTTTTCCCTGCAAAAATCGTCCAAATGCCTCTCTCTTCTCTTTCACTAATACTCTTACTTCTTCATCCCACTACTCACTACCCTTTCTAATCTGCCCACCTCCCACGCTTTTCATGCCACAAGCATCTTTTGTGCAAGCCATCACTGCTTCCCTAAATACATCCCATTCCTCCCCCACTCCCCTTACCTCCTTTGTTCTCACCTCTTTTCCGTTCTGTACTCAGTCTCTCCTGGTACTTCCTCACACAAGTCTTCTTTCCAAGCTCACTTACTCTCGCCACTTCACTTCACTCTTCGTATATATATATATATATATATATATATATATATATATACATAAGTAGGCACAGCAGTAACATGAACCGATATTTCGTCATCCCGATTCCATTAGCCTCACTATCATTCTAAGAGTCTTTGTCTACATGAGCCTTGTAGCATGACCCCTTCATAAGCCTCACAGTTAGAGCCAGAGAGATAGCCTCATGACACGAATCATGAGCCTATAATGAGCCTTGTAACGTGTGCTTGTCATGAGCATAATAACATTTGACAGTCTCCTCCTGATGTGTAGGACCTGATGACCAACACGTCCGTCATGAGGCTGACAATGTGTCACTGGTAAGGAGGGCATGACTTCCTTGCATCTCACACAGCCAACTCCTGCAGGATACCACTGCCCGACATCCTCCCACCTATACCAAAGGAGCCAGACGCCCTTGGCCAACACAGGGCACAAGAGGAGGTAGATATATACCGCAAGATGATGTGGGATCATCGTCAGGATAAGTTTGCTTACTGTACGCTGGAGGACGAGACACAGACCACGAGTCTGTGTTCTCACAGTAGAATGATTCAGCACCGGGAAAGGAGGTTTCAATTTGACCTTGTTTTCATGGTATAGTTAACGATAGCGAGAGGAAAGGTTCTTATCTGTGTTGACATCAGCCAACTATTGTGTTGTCTTTATGTCTATCCTGCGATGCAGAATATATATCCTAAATAGTTTGCATTACACATGACAGGTAGAAACTGAGTGTGAACGAATGTGGCCTTTTTTGTCTGTTTTCCTGGCGCTACCTCGCTGAACCAGAGTGTAACGATGCTGTGTCCTGTGGAGCGGGGTGGCGCCGAGAATAGATGAAGGCAAGCAAGTATGAATACGCACATGTGTATATATATACGTCTGTGTATGTGTATGTATGTATATGCCTATATGTTGATATGTACATATAATGCATATGTACGTGTATAGGCGTTTATATATATATATATATATATATATATATATATATATATATATATATATATATATATATATATATATATATATACTATTCGCCATTTCCCGCGTTAGCGAGGTAGCATTTTGAATGGAGGACTGATCCTTTGAGGGAATATCCTCACTTGGCCCCCTTCTCTATTCCTTCTTTTGGTAAATTAAAAACGAGAGGGGAGGATTTCCAGCGCCCCTCCCTCCCCTTTTAGTCGCCTGCGACACGCAGGGAATACGTGTGTGTGTGGTGTGTGTGTGTGTGTGTGTGTGTGTGTGTGTGTGTGTGTGTGAGGATGGCCACATACTGCCCTCACCTCAGTGCTCTGCCACAGATATAGGCTGTATAGTTCCCTGCCTCGCCAAATTGACAAAGTTTCTGTCTTATTTTTCTTCTTTTTCTTCTACGAGGAACATAGTTGAAAACAGTGGAGGCAGTGAATGCTTTCTGCTCTCCTCCAGGGGAACAGGTGGTCCAGCTGGCAGACAGACAGCTGGCTCGAGATGAACAACGTTCCTCATCCAGTCATGTTAGGGAGGAACAAGGCCGTTCATCTAGTTATGTGAGGGAGGAACAAGGCCGTTCATCTAGTTATGTGAGGGAGGAACAAGGCCGTTCATCCAGTGTGTGAAAATGGCATATCTAGGCTCTCCCACCAAACATTTATCCCCCCCCACCTCTACCCCTTGAAATACTTTTCATATCACTCACTAGCTACTACTTATCACCTCCCCTCTCTTCCCCTCCCCAACCCCACCTTCCTCATACTGCTCACAGCACGCCCTAGCCAAGCATCACATGATCCGATATCCCTGCCAAATATCCCTCACCTCACGTCTCCCGCCAAATGTTGCATCCACCACACCCCCGGCCATATATCACTTCATCCGACACCCTGCCCAAATCTTATCTGACACCCTCTCTCTCTCCCTCCACCCACCTCCTCCTTATCTGATGCCCACCCTCCCTCCACCCACCTCCTTCTTATCTGATGCCCACCCTCCCTCCACCCACCTCCTTCTTATCAAATCATTCCATACCGTCCTTCTCATACCCCTCGCCTCATACTAGATACCTCTCACCTCAGATCTTAGTTATGTGGTATTGCCATGTACCATCATTCCTGAGTATTGTCGTGTACCAGGAGGCGCTGACCAGGAGGTCGTGTGTGGCTGACCTGCTCCTCACCGTGAGGGAGGAGCAGGTCAGCGGCATAATACTCTCTTGCCGACCGTCGTGGAAATGAATCAGGATTTCTCTCACTCGATGCCCCACCATCTGACCATCACGGCGCTGGGTACAGTAAGATTAATGATGGTCGCCTGTGAAAGGCAGGAGCTCTCTCTCTCTCTCTCTCTCTCTCTCTCTCTCTCTCTCTCTCTCTCTCTCTCTCTCTCTCTCTCTCTCTCTCTCATTAACAGTCATCGAACTTAATCTAGCGACTCAAGTTGGCATGGAACTTTATTTGGGGGTGTCACAGGCCTGGAATGAATCTCAAATTTGCATCTCACAGGCGAACGCAGAATATCATTAAGGTCTGCAGATTTAAGCGAAACTCATGTTGATATCTTCAGTGTCTCTGGCAAGCTGCAGTGATCGGCAGAAGCAGTGACTCCGCTCGCTAACCTCCCCCCCTTCCCAATACCCAGTATTTCTACCCCAGTACACATCGTAGCCTTTCCCTTTACGCATGATATACTTTTCCCTTGAACACCTTCGTATACTTTCTCATTGCACTCCCAGTAGCGCTCCTTGAACACCTTCGTATACTTTCTCACTGAACACCCAGTAATGCTCCTTGAACACCTTCGTATACTTTCTCACTGAACACCCAGTAATGCTCCTTGAACACCTTCGTATACTTTATCATTGAGCACCCAGTAATGCTCCTTGAACACTTTCGTATACCTTCTCATTGAACACCCAGTAGAGCTCCTTGAACACCTTCGTATACTTTCTCATTGAAGACCCAATAATGCTCCTTGAACACTTCTTATATCTTCCCTTGAACACCCACTACCATTCCTTGAACACTTTGTATATCTTTCCCTGAAGACTCAGAACTTTTCCTTTGAACACCAACCCTGAAACCTTTCCCTGAACTCATTATACTTTCCCTCAGAACGTATATCAGATTTTCCCCCAAATATCCATTCACTTCCCCTGAACACTTACTAACTTTCCCTTGAACGCCTAGTAACTTTCCCCTAAAGATACATAACTCTCCCTATGAACACTAGTACCTTCTCGTCTTAGCTGGCCTCAAGGTTTCTTTGTAGTATGTCACAGTGTAACTAAGTTGTCTGTACCGTTTGATATTTGTTTTGCCTAACACTTACCAGTCCGTCGGGCGCGGACTGCGTGACGACAGCAATCTAAAAACAACATAGAATGTTTACAATATGACGTATGTGTGAGGCCAGTGGCTTTGGTCCATTAGGTATTTTATGGCCAGTGTACCCGCTTACGGCATGAATGCTAGGTGCTGGCGGAGAGACCTGTGCTTCAGAATGAACACAATGCCTTCCTTTGTAAAGCTTAAAACCTACACAACAGTGTCAGTCAAGTGGACAACATTAGCTTGACAGCTGGGGAATGATAGCAGGATAATGGAACAACACACCAAATGTATATGTAAATTTCCAATGCATGATACGCATGTAAATGTAATGAAAGAAACAACTGCTGAGTGGCAGTTCAGATGCCAATTTGAATCAGATTAAAAGCACTAGAGTCCCAGAAGACCTCTTAGTGAGAGGCAGTAACAAGTGAAACGAGTGAAAGAAAAATAAGATAATTAATCTCTGTCGCTGGTCAGAGTAGTCTGGCTTAACCTCTGCAAAGATTTAGTTAAGAAATGATAATGTAAATGTCAGTCGAGTGTAATGTATCGTAGCCTAATTGAGAGGTTTAAGTTGTGCTACTGTGAAACCGTATTGGATCCCACTATCGGGAGGGATCAATGGGATGTTTACGAACCCATTAAGCGATTGGATCCACGTCATAGAATGTTTAGGCATGCAAATAACCACTCTTACATATCCCCGGTAAGGACTGAGCAGCAGCCCAGGACGGCCATGTTCGACGTAATGTGATCAGGTTGCTAATGTTGCCTGGTGTAATAGTGTGTAGTGTGGGCGGTGGCGTAATGTTATGGTGCAGTCGTGAGTGCCTTTACGTGTATGTGGGTTTCTCACGCCACCTCACCCAACCAAGCTACATACTTCGACGTGTTGTACACAAGTCAACTGACGCAGTGGCTTATTTACTGGCGGTGTTGGTGCGCTCAGCAGTGGCCGCTACTCGGAAACGTCCACTAGATATTCAAGTTCTAACTCCAGGAAGATTCCTTTGAGCGATGTGACGAAACTACGTTCACAGTGCGACGTGTTTGAAAACTCTTTTACGTTTGAGAACACAAAATGCTGTCCAGCGACGTACCTTTCAGAGCGTCTTACCCATTATCTCCACATCTATATCTATCTATATTTATACCAGAGCATTATCTCTACATATATCTATATATTCATATATGACCCACCTGACCTCACGTGATTTGTAGGGCTGACCTCGAGCATGATAAGCTGCTCCTGTATATGTCTACATTAAAGGTTTATCTGTCTTGTCACTAAAGTTATTAATACGTTATGGCTGAAGGGAGAACTTGTTGAATATTGCAGTACGTAAATAACAATGATATAGAACTTCCAGTGGTTGGAATTGACAAATTTTGTTCCTTGTTTGATGAATCCACAAGTTATATTGCTGTACGCTCATCTATTCCACCTCTCTCCCTCCTCGCATCGCATGTGTGTGTGTGTGTGTGTGTGTGTGTGTGTGTGTGTGTGTGTTGCTGGGTTCTCAGGGAGACTACATATCAGGGAGCAGTATGATAACCCCTTCCCCGGGTCCACTCCCAATAAATACCTTGACGTCCCTCCCTCACTGTAGGGAAAATTGACTGAAAAGAAAAAAATTGTGAAAGTTTTTGTCAAGGGGGACTTTTCTGTTTTGGGTGTGGGGGGGAACCAAGTTAAAAATGAGACGATCCACGAGATGTTTGTCTGTCGTGTTGCTGGTTATACCGTGGCCAGCATACAAGCCAAGCACAGGTCAATTATTCAGCCTCACAGCGAGAGAGACAAAGCCACTTTTCTCTCGTCCAACGTGTGCTGGGTACACACACACACACACACACACACACACACACACACACACGTCCTGGGAGATCCGTCCTCACTATGGCTGTCTAAGGGCCTTTCCCTTTGTGTTGGCTGAGACAACGCGAGCAACTGAGGACCTAATCAAGGCTCATTAACGTTATATTTACCTGGACCTAAGTCAGGTACCCATTTTCATCATCGACCAACCCCTAAGGGTGGATGAACAGCTGGGTTAACTGTAGATCGACTCTCGCAGCAATCAGGATTCGAACCTATGTGCTTGACCCTGGACGGCCCGTGAATGCGTCACGGTCAGGAACGCTGACCGCTACACCACGGAAGCCCTTGTCTGTCATCTGATGACGAGGGACGGAGAAGAGACAACACAGTAACATTCGGACCTGAGGCATAATGTTTAAGTTGTGACGTAGATTATAATGTACGTCACAACCCAGTCAAGTGTATTTCTCGTCGCTCCTCCAGCAAACACTGGCGAACCTTTACATTACACTCTTCTCAATTATCCTGTACCCTGATTTGACCTTCCCTCCAACCATCCATCATCTCAGGTCCCCTCCAAGTATCATTAATTCGTATGTCTTCGAAACATTCTTTGTCTCAAGATATTACCAAATATCCCACATCCCCTTCTTAACCCTTCGAATATCATTTATCTTATGTCCAACTCACATCCCACCAACTGCCCTCCATCTCGCACTCCGTTTCACACACCTTCCAGAACATAATTCACCTCACACTATAAGCACTTACAACCACCTCTCTTCTGTCACAACCCTCTGCTATTTTCGAAGAAGTAAGGTGTAAGACATAGACAGCAGGAATCCTACTCAATCATACAGTGTTAGTAAGTCTTTTTCACCTGGCCCACGTATAGAAACGTAAAAATCTGTCCACGTAAACCTGCGTTAACGGGATGCGCCCAAAACACGTATGGGGGAGGTCCAGTTTTCCCCCATGATATGGCAATGTCATTCCCGCAACCATATCTTGTGAACTACTCTCAACTGCCCAGAGCATAAAGTAACGACCTTAAAACATGACGGTACGACCTCTGGGTGCAACTTGACGACCTCGGAGCACGACCCCTGGATGTGATGGTCTGGCCTGTGACCTGATCTTCGAGGGTCAGATCACAGGTCACGCTCTCGTAGCCAAGGGTCGTCATACAGCAGTCGTGCTCAGGGGTCGTCGCACAGTCGTACTCAGGTGGTTAGCAGTGAAGGTTTATGAATAACTAAGATTTAATCATGACTCAGTCATGTGAAATCCTATGTGAAAATGAATAATTCTGACGAATAACAAATTCTGATTGATATCTTTTCCACCTGCATTTACGCGTCCTTTTTATTTCTTACGTCATATTTGCAAAAAGGGAGAGAGAGAGAGAGAGAGAGAGAGAGAGAGAGAGAGAGAGAGAGAGAGAGAGAGAGAGAGAGAGAGAGAGAGAGAGAGAGAGAGAGAGGGGTCAGAATTATTTTGCTCGTTATCTCGACCCGGACTAGGATACGTAAGTCTCAAAAACATGTATTTCAGAACATGAACAAGAACTTACCTTGGGGTTAACGAGGGTTAACGAAGCCAGTAAGGTGGGTGTGAGGCTCTGAATTAATCTTAGCGATTCCCAGTACAAGTAGACACACGCCTGACACATCTAACAACACTAATCTCACTGCATGATCTTCACAACACTTGTCTGACAACACAAGCCTTATATTATGTTCCTCACAACACGGAGCTGACAACACGAGTCTGATGCCACGAGCCCGACCCTCAGCACCTCCCTGACACCAGAGGCCTCCTAACATGACCCAACACTTTACATTATCTTCATCACTGCATAACTTCAGCATCCCTACTCCACAGGCCCCTGCAGTTCACATGCTGCGCTACAATCATCGGCAGAGTAGGAGGAGAAAAGTTCTTCGACGAGATGGGCCTGCAAACATAGAACCACAAGTAGGCGGAGTCCGGTAACGCCAGCGTTTCATATTACACGGCTAGACAAGGTGATGCCTTACCTAGCTACTTACTGGAGAGTCATCATATGTGTGTTCCCTACGTCCGTTCTCACCTGCCCTGCACCAGACACAGTCAATGCTTCCATAAGTTAACCATTGATGAACCCTGTAACTCACACACTCACACACAATGATTCATGTATCTATCATGCGGTTGACACAAATCCTGCTTACATTTGAATACATGGCAGTCATTTGCGTATCACTATCAAGGAAGGTGACATAATGGTATATTCTTCTTTCTTTCAAAGTATTCGCCATTTCCCGCATTAGCGAGGTAGCGTTAAGAACAGAGAACTGGGCCTTTGAGGGAATATCCTCACCTGGCCCCCTTCTCTGTTCCTTCTTTTGGAAAATTAAAAAAAAACAAAACAAGAGGAGAGGGTTTCCAGCCCCCCGCTCCCTCCCCTTTTAGTCGCCTTCTACGACACGCAGGGAATACGTGGGAAGTATTCTTTCTCCCCTATCCCCAGGGATAATAATGGTATATATATATATATATATATATATATATATATATATATATATATATATATATATATATATGCTCTGTACATGCCTTCACCCTCTCAATCAATACCCTCCCATTTAATTTACCAGGAATACTCAACAAACTTATACCTCTGTAATTTGAGCACTCACTCTTATCCCCTTTGCCTTTGTACAATGGCACTATGCACGCATTCCGCCAATCCTCAGGCACCTCACCACGAGTCATACATACATTAAATAACCTTACCAACCAGTCAACAATACAGTCACCCTCTTTTTTAATAAATTCCTTGCCCGCTTTTCACCCTCCTGCATGTTCAGGCCCCGATCACTCAAAATCTTTTTCACTCCATCTTTCCACCTCCAATTTGGTCTCCCACTTCTCCTCGTTCCCTCCACCTCCGACACATATATCCTCTTGGTCAATCTTTCCTCACTCATTCTCTCCATGTGCCCAAACCATTTCAAAACACCCTCTTCTGCTCTCTCAACCACGCTCTTTTTATTTCCACACATCTCTCTTGCCCTTACATTACTTACTCGATCAAACCACCTCACACCACACATTGTCAACATATATATATATATATATATATAAATATATATATATATATATATATATATATATATATATATATATATATATATATATATATATATATATATATATATGGCGAGGTGGCGATGGGAATGAGTAGGGGCAGGCAGTGTGAATTGTGTGCATGGTTGTATATGTGTGTGTCTGTGTGTGTATGTATGTGTGTACATTGAGATGTATGGGTGTGTATATTTGCGTGTGTGGGCGTGGGTGTGTGTACATTGTGTATGGGGGTGGGTTGTGCCATTTCTTTCATCTGTTTCCTTGCGCTACCTCGCAAACGCGGGAGACAGCGACAAAGCAAAATAAATATAAAATATATATATATATATATATATATATGTATATACATATATATATATATATATATATATATATGTTAGATAGTAGAGTGGCAGATATAGGATGTTTTGGTCAAGGTGGTGTGCGAAGTGAGAGGGTTAGGGAGAATGATTTGGTAAACATAGAAGTAGTAAAAGCTTTGCGGAAGATGAAAGCCGGCAAGGCAGCGGGGTTGGACGGTATTGCAGTGGAATTTATTAAAAAAAGGGGTGACTGTGTTGTTGACCGGTTGGCAAGGATATCTAATGTATGTATGACTCATGATGAGGTGCCTGAGGATTGGCGGAATGCATGTATAGTGCCATTGTACAAAAGCAAAGGGGATAAAGGTGAGTGCTCGAATTACAGAGGTATACGTTTGATGAGTATTCCTGGGAAATTGTTTGGGAGGGTGTATGGATTGAGAGGGTGAAGGCATGCACAGACCATCAGATTGGGGAAGAGCAGTGTGGTTTCAGAAGTGGTAGAGGATGTGTGGATCAGGTGTTTGCTTTGAAGAATGTATGGATTTGTATGTAGGATTTATGGATCTGGAGAAGGCATATGATAGAGTTGATAGAGATGCTCTGGGGAAGGTATTAAGAATATATGGTGTGGGAGGCAAGTTGCTCGAAGCAGTGAAAAGTTTTTATCGAGGATGTAAGGCATGTGTACGTGTAGAAAGAGAGGAAAGTGATTTGTTCTCAGTGAGTGTCGGTTTGCGGCAGGGGTGCGTGATGTCTCCATGGTTGTTTGATTTTTTTATGGATGGGGTTGTTGGGGAGGTGAATGCAAGAGTTTTGGAAAGAGGGGCAAGTTTGCTGTCTGTTGTGAATAAGAGGGCTTGGGAAGTGAGTCAGTTGTTCGCTGATGATACAGCGCTGGTGGCTGATAAGGGTGAGAAATTGCAGAAGCTGTTGACTGAGTTTGGGAAAGTGTGTGAAAGAAGAAAGCTGAGAGTGAATGTGAATAAGAGCAAGGATATTAGGTACAATAGGGTTGAGGGACAAGTCAATTGGGAGGTAAGTTTGAATGGAGAAAAACTGGAGGAAGCGAAGTGTTTTAATATCTGGTAGTGGATTTGGCAGCGGATGGAACCATGGAAGCAGAAGTGAGTCACAGGGTAGGGGAGTGGGCGAAAGTTCTGGGAGCGTTGAAGAATGTGTGGAAGGCGAGAACATTATCTTGGAAAGTAAAAATGGGTATGTATGAAGGAATAGTGTTTCCAACAATGTTCACTTCTCTTATAATCTTGTATATATGCCTTTGCTTCTATGTACGTAATGCACATATGCAGACTTTATGGGACCATCCTTTAGGGGAAGATGAACAGTTGGTTGGACTGTGGACCGTCTACAGCGACCAATATTCGAACGTATGTGGGTTTGATCTCAGACGGCCAAGGGTATGTGTGTGACACTACGGAGATCCTGTGTGTGTGTGTGTGTGTGTGTGTGTGTGTGTATTCATCTATAGGGAGACTAGTGATACAGCCCCCGGGACTTTTCTTTCAATATTCATTTTCATCAGAAAGTTTTTTTGAATTCTTGGGTGGAGGCAGCGGCGTTGGGTGACCCTTGTGTGATCGCTCCTCTTCCCATCCGTGCACTTCCCCCGCTGGTGTAAACATGTTGTCTTCCACTTTCCCCTGTTGTTCCTCTTATCAAATGGTCCCTCTGTGTCAACCATCTACCATACGTCAACATTGATTCCAATGAAGATATCAAAATCGTTATCATGTTTGCTCTTCTCTCTCTCTCTCTCTCTCTCTCTCTCTCTCTCTCTCTCTCTCTCTCTCTCTCTCTCTCTCTCTCTTGTTTTGGGTCGATCATATCTTGTGACGAAGCCCCACGCTTATCACACTAGGACGAAGCCCCCGCTTATCACACTAGGACGAAGCCCCCCGCTTATCACACTAGGACGAAGCCCACCGCTTGTCACACTGGGACGAAGCCCCCCGCTTATCACACTAGGACGAAGCCCCCCGCTTATCACACTAGGACGAAGCCTCCGCTTATCACACTAGGACGAAGCCCCACGCTTATTACACTAGGACGAAGCCCCCCGCTTGTCACACTAGGACGAAGCCTCCGCTTATCACACTAGGACGAAGCCTCCGCTTATCACACTAGGACGAAGCCTCCGCTTATCACACTAGGACGAAGGCCCCGCTTATCACACTGTGACGAAGCCCCCCGCTTATCACACTGGGACGAAGCCCCCGCTTGTCACGCTATGTGTGACGTGCTCAGCTGCGCTCCACCAGGAGTCGTGTATGTTGTCCTGAGGGAGACCAAACTGGTACTAACGTAATTACATGTGCACGTGTGTGTGTGTGTGTGTAATTCCTTGTTTGCGCTGTACGGGGAGGGAGTTCTACACTCGTAGGGTCCCATTCCTTGCACTGTACGGAGAGGGAGGTCTACATTCTTGGGGCCCCATCTCTTGAATCTTTTCTACAAACAGCTTTTTAAGCTGTGGCACCTTATACTTACCCCAGACGGGGTGAATATTGGGAGAGAAACTCTGTCAAATTTCTCCTGGTAGTCAGTTTCCTCCCAACTTGTTTCCATCCTATTTCTTCTTTCTTATCACCTCAGATGAGCTGAGATAACCAGTATACATGAGCATTCCCACCCCACAACCAACTACATTCTTTCAGACTTTTGCCATAAATAGGTTCCTGTGTGTTTTTATTATTCAGAAGCCCAAAAGCCCTCAATCCCCTATACACACTACGCTATGAATAATGGCGTACCAACCTCTCTGATTTTCTCCATATTTTTTCTAATTTCAGTCTTCTTCTTCTTTTTCTTCTTCTTCTTCTTCTTCTTCTTCTTCTTCTTCTTCTTCTTCTTCTCCTTCTTCTTCTTTTTCTTCTTCTTCTTCTCTTATAGATTCATCTCTCAGTGGCAGTTCGTCGTAGAGTGACACTACCTCCCACATCATCATCCACACTCAGTGTCATGTATCAGTCCCCAGCCTTCTGTCTTGGTGACGTAGCTTTCTCTAACCATATCCTCTCAGTCACTTAACTAATCCTTCCTTGTTTCATTTGATATTGATGCTCCTCTTTCTTCTTTGTCCTTGCCCTTTTCTCTTCTCCCAACACCATTTCTTTCCTACTGTTCCTCATTCCATCTCTCCTCCCCCTCACGACTGTCCCCCTCTGATCACAACACTAACGTTGAGCTTGTCCCAAGGGTCGGCACTCACACGATTCTCAAAGAGTCACTGCAGCCATCCAGTCATGGGCTCTTGTTACGTAAACGCGTCTTCATCTCCTCAGGAGATAGCCAGTGTGTTGTTATCCCACCTTATGCGTTACTTGCTTCCCAATTTGTGTACTTCTGTGGGGGTACGAGACTAAGTCCTACACGCCAGCACGACACACACACACACACACACACACACACACACACACACACACACACACCACACACCACACACACACACACACATACACACACACACACACACACACACACACACACACACACACATATACACACCACATAGACACCACACACACACACACACATACACACACCACACACACACACACACACACACACACACACACACACACACATATACACACCACATAGACACCACACACACACACACACACACACACACACACACACACACCACACAGACACCACACACACATGCACACACACACGCACACACACACACACACACACACCACACACTCCTCTTTCCACACCCTCCTTCGCTGCCTCCCACTCCCTTCATACATCCGTGATCACACAGTCCAGTATGTCACCCTCTTCTGTCCATTTGTTGATGAAGGCCTACTGCTCGCACATATTTCCCCGTCGTTTTCCTCCTCTTCCTCCTCCTTCTCCCTACAGCACTGATGCCCCTCATATTCCATGACGCGCACTTTGAGTGACTAATTATATATATCTATCATCACGTCTGTTGTCTTTATCTCTGTTCCCCTTTATGCTGGAGGGAGCAGGAGCGTACACGATCGCTGTGTGGAAATTAGGATCGCAGGATTGAGGTTCTCATACCGGCCCCAGGTGGGATGACCATGGCGGCAGGGACGCCCCTTGGCAACACACATACACAGTCAGGCATAAATATGTATATATGTATATATCTTTCTTTCTTTCATACTATTCGCCATTTCCCGCGTCAGCGAGGTAGCATTAAGAACAAAGGACTGGGCCTTTGAGAGAATATCCTCACCTGGCCCCCTTCTCTGTTCCTTCTTTTGGAAAATTAAAAAAAAAAAAGAGAGGGGAGGATTTCCAGCCACCCGCTCCCTCCCCTTTTAGTCGCCTTCTACGACACGCAGGGAATACGTGGGAAGTATTCTTTCTCCCCTATCCCCAGGGATATATATATATATATATATATATATATATATATATATATATATATATATATATATATATTCTCCTGCCCTAGGAACCCCTTCTATGTGGCTCTCGCAGCACAAAGGGAGGCCAGGTGTTGATGTCGTGTGTGTGTGTGTGTGTCTGGGTGAGGTCAGTGTAGGGCAGTTTAGGAAGACGTGGAATGCTCTCCGGCTTGTAACTACCAACTTTCTAGGTAATGTTATGCCTGACAACTACATGGAACTCGTGGAAGTCCTCCTATCAAAACATGGCTTACAATATGTCTTTAAAGGATACATTTTCTTCATTCTCACCTGGGTTTGTTCCAGCTAACTGCTGCGCAGTGAGCGGTGAGCACGACGGGCGTTTCCATCAGGACATCTGGACGACAGAGCAACTGCACCAGGGCAGATGGAGTCCAGCCAGGTCAGCTGGCTATTGCTGGACGGTAACAAGCGATGCTCCACCACCTGTATGCAAGCGACAGGTGAAGATGCGTCGTGTATACTCGAAGTAAACCAGTGACTATCATGGGTCACCAATAGGGTGAGTAATACATGAGTGACACATGTGTAATATATGTGTAATGCATGTTAAACGCAAGATGGTGTATTTTTCTTGGAAACCGTAGCCAATCATGCGTGTTCATAGTCAAAGACGTGTTCAGCGTCTCAAAATCCATAGATAGCAACACATTTCATCTTTAAAACATAAGTGAAAATCTTTTGACCTACGTCATGTATCAGGACACAAGTCTCGATGACTCAATGCTTTGTTTATCATCTTTCCTTTTCTTCCCTTATCTTCTCAACATATGGTATAAGGTGAGCAGACACTGCCTGATACCTTGTGTATCCCCCACATCAGAGAACTGTAACCCTAAACCCAAGCCAGTCTGTATACAGAGGTACTGACTTATAATAACTGATAAGTTATTCATTTTATGAGAGACAAAAAGAGAGCAGTCAATAATAATAATAACAATAATAATAATAATAACTTTTCTGCAACATTTTGCAATGACGTTGATCTGATTTATGAGTTGAATGGAAACTTTTTTTATTAATAGTCTGTGAAATATGAGAGTACAGAAGTTTTTGTGCTGAGAATTATTTCACGTATCTATATCGAATAACTGGAATGTTTTGAAAATTGGAAAAAAAATAGAAGAAAAGTAAACGATGCATCATGTTGAACGATATTGTGGAATTGTGCAATTACTGCGAATCTCTCTCTCTCTCTCTCTCTCTCTCTCTCTCTCTCTCTCTCTCTCTCCTCATGAGTTCAGTCATTCTAGCAAAATGTCCTCGATATATATATATATATATATATATATATATATATATATATATATATATATATATATATATATATATATATATATATACATATATATTGGAAAGGATCACAATTGAGCGCGTGATCAAGTATATTGCTATGAGCCCGCGGGGAAACACGATAAGTTCCTAAGTGCACTTTCCTGTCACATCATCAGTGGAGATACAAGAAAGAAATACAACAGTCAGTTGATATACAACGAAGAGACGTAGGTACTCTACTTCTGTTTCAAGTGATTGCTTTGTTCTACGTTATGAAACGTTTATTATACTTACTTTAGTTGTAAAGAAGGGGATTTAGACACACACTTTCCACTTATAAGACTCAATTAAGTTTATATAAACACTCGAAGCTTGAACAATCTCACTTTGTGTATGTATAAGTCGAGGTCCGCCAGGTAATCAGCCAGCACTGCACATCAACAGGAAATCCTATTGACAAAGGTCATCCCATTTTTCCCTGAGAGGAAGCCGTAGAAACATTTCATTACGTGATGGATAAAATCTGATTATCATTCTTGTACTCAAGGTTAATTCCTGAGTGTTATCTGAGCCGTGAGTTCGTAAACGAGGCGGGGGAAAGACACAGGAGGTTTAGCATGAAGTTGACGGACTTAAGAACTTGGTGTTTCTACATGACACATGAAGAAGTCAGCTAAAGTTGTGCCCAGTGTGGAGAAGCCACAGCGACCCCCTCTAGCTGATGATGCAGCTCACCCACCATCAGGAATGCAGGATGAGGTGCTCAGGTGGTCCAGCAGAGAGTAGGCCTTCTGGTATGTGTCTATGTATCACGTCTGCTGGTCTTGGTGGGTGATTATAGACATTGTTAAGTATCATCTCAATAGTTGCTTCTGCTGGAACATTGGTAGATAAACTCTCAACCACATCTGGTGATGCTATGAGTCTATCTGGTCAATCACTACGAAGAATATCAATAACTTCATTGGTTGATCATAGAGAGTACATAGAGAGTACATATAGAGTACATACCAGGCATGTAGGCAGAAATGAATCGATTGATCTGCTAACCTCACTTCTGTGGATTTAAACCTGGAAAGTATGAGTTAGAATGGATGATCTGTTTTATGTATCTTCACATTGCCTCATACGTCACCCGGGCTGTACCGCCCTGTGGCGAGGGAGAACCGTTGTCCACCAGCACTGAGCAGCTGTGATGACTTTGTTCACCTGTTTCAGCACTTCAGAAGTATCGGTATTAATGTGGGGGTGAATTATGGCGCTGTCATTTAGGACGAAATTTAACTTGTTTGTCGTATCGCTTCAACCATGAGTGTCCTAGTTTGTTAGGTCATTCTGTGTGTTTGTTTGCTGGTTAAGTGGATTTATATGCCAGTAAGTTTTTGATTGCCTGACATTGAGTTGAGTTTGAAAAACTTTGAGCGTTTATAAGATTTTTTTTTTCCAATTTTTTGAGGACAATACTGGACGTGGGACTTTGTGAACTGCATTTATAAGTTTATGAATTTGTTTTAGTGGTGTTGGTTTGTGTGTGGCATTAATTTTTCGAGCAATGAATCCCTATTACTGTGATCATGATGTTATATATCCTGTGTGGGGAACACAAGCCAATGTAACTTTAGAACATAACCCAAAACTCTTTTATGATCAAGTATGAAACTTCATCACTCAAAGTTGTACTTGTGAATTAGAAAGAAAACATTGCAATGCTTGTAAGTTATCCATCACTCTTGCCTGCTCATGGTGGGTGTGTCCTTGTGTTATGTTCGTAAGGGGTTCATGACAGATTGTGTGCACAGGAGGTCTCATTCGTCCACAAACTCCACAAGGCTGAGGTCATCTTCTGATTGACTGAAGACCATTACATTGACCCCTGATGACCCAGTGTCTGCGGACATGGTTGGTCAAGTTTCCCTCTGACACAAACACATCTGAAGTACACTAATGACCTGTCTTTTCCAGCCATCATTCTAGGCCTCGTAGGTCGTCATGGTAGTTAGATTCAGTAATTACCCGCCTAATTCAGGCCTTTGTCTTATGACGAACGCTCTCTACGATCGTTCTCTCTTCGTTTCGTGAAGTGGACTTAGTCTCGTCGGGTAATACACGACACCACTGTTACCTATTACAGGAAGTCAACTTACAACAGCTTACAACAATATTGGATGTTATTCTGTTCCGCTGGCGATGAAGCCTGGTGTAAATGCTCAACACTGAACTATTTATTCTAAGTAAAAGGAATTTTCTTATCTTGAATAACGTTAGTGTTACAGGAGATTCAATTATGGTGATACATAACGATTTACAAGACATGTAAGTGTAAATGCCTCGCTTTCCTTTACAGGGGAAAAGGAATGAACTTGTATTTAGTGGTATAAAGATGGCCACTAGATTCTTTGTGATTTTTTTTTGTCCAGTGGGTTTTGCGTTTGACTCACCAGAGTCGAAAACATTTCGTGTGTTCGTCACACAAGTTCAGTTTCTTGATCCTTCTCGTCACTGACATAGAGATGTAGGAGAGTAGAGGGCCGTAAGGGGAGGTAGGCTTTACAGTTCACTAGTAACATTACTACTGTGGATTTCTCTTTGTACTGTTAGTAGATCTCCTCTTAGTGGGAGGAGGAGCGGCGGCTCTCCAGATAACCAGTCAAACCCTCCATGAATCCAACTCAGAAAGTAACAGACATCAACACATACAGAGGACAACACCACACGGGGAAATACAGGAATATATATGGGTTTCTTCCGCCGTCTATGGTATTACTGGGATACACCAGGGGCATCAAGATGTGCTCATAATGGGTACCCATGAATGAGAAATGTCACCTCACGTGTTATCAACCATCAGTTCCCACAAACTTCGTACAGAAAAACCTTAAGCCATCATTGTTGTCTGATTAAATGGGTAATTATTGTGTGTGTATGGAGCATGATTGTATAAAACATGGTCTGATATTTATGTTCTCAATCAAGCTGGTTAATTGACCATAGAACTCTTAAAAAGTAGACTAATTAGTTACAGATCTGCCAGAAGAAAGGTTAATCGTAGTACTATAAGAATGCTGGTTAATTACATCACATTCAGAAGACAAGTTAATCAGAGTAATACCAGAGAGGCACATCAGTCATAGTACTAATAGAAAACTGGATAATCATAATATATTTAGAACGCCGGTTAATTATACTACTCTAACAAGACACGTTAATCATAGTACCTGTATATATCAGAGTGTCTCCAGGAGACAGATTAAATATAGCACTTTCTCTAGACATGTTAAATTAACTGAGAAAAAAGGTTAATCAATCAGTTTTTCCCAGAAAAACAAGGTTATAATTCTCATGGAAGACAACAACATATATGGAAGACAGGTTGACCAGCCAACTTGCTCTTGAAGAGCAAACTGATGCAGCTGAACAAGACCATACACATTGACCATCAACCATACACATTGACCATCAACCATACACATTGACCATCAACCATACACATTGAACATCAACCATACACATTGAACATCAACCATACACATTGACCATCAACCATACACATTGACCATCAACCATACACATTGACCATCAACCATACACATTGAACATCAACCATACACATTGACCATCAACCATACACATTGACCATCAACCATACACATTGAACATCAACCATACACATTGAACATCAACCATACACATTGACCATCAACCATACACATTGACCATCAACCATACACATTGAACATCAACCATACACATTGAACATCAACCATACACATTGACCATCAACCATACACATTGACCATCAACCATACACATTGACCATCAACCATACACATTGACCATCAACCATACACATTGAACATCAACCATACACATTGACCATCAACCATACACATTGACCATCAACCATACACATTGACCATCAACCATACACATTGACCATCAACCATACACATTGAACATAAGGTTAGTCACTCAGTCTTCATCCCTTAATCCTCTTCATTGTTGTTTGAGTTGTTTAGTTGAATAGTTTCCGTGTCAACCATGAGAGCAGTGGTCTCAACTTTAGCAACAAGTTCGGATTATAAGTTCATGAAAGGTTTTGGTTCGTAGTGAAAGTGAAGACTGTGGTATATCTGGTATACATCAAATAAACAGGAGAGAAAAATCGGTTATCAATAATTCCAAACCTCACAGAAGTAAATATCACCAGCACACACATCCTAATGTTATATTCAGATAAAAGCACGTATCACTCACTCTGTAAAACCTCATGTCGAAGCTGAAGTCAATGATTTAGTACAGTGATACTATACCTTAACAAAACACAATGGTAACTCTTAAGGAACAGAATGTCATCACATACACGAGTGTAGCTACTCCTGCAATGAAGGCATGATCAAGAACCAACAGCCGCTGACGACCCCATGGACATAGTGGGGGACAGTGGCAGTACCTCTGAGGTTGTCACAAGTGCCCAGGTGGAATACTTCATCATCATCATCATCATCATCAACCACCTCCTTCAAGACGGGTGTGGAGGTCTGCTCTGCCAGCAGGAGCAGCTCTGTCGTGGCCTGGGGCGCGGAGGGAAGGAACCGCTGAAACCTAGGTTCTCGACTGATCCCATAATTAAGCTGAAATTTCTTGGGTTGCTGCGTCCCCTTTAGTCTGGTTAATAAATCAGAGAGATACCGCCTGTCCGCTTTGCTGTCGGGCTGGCTGGCTGGCTAGCTGGCTGGCTGGCTGGCTGGCTGGCTAGCTGGCTAGCTGGCTGGCTGGCTGTTTTCACAGGGTATTCCCAGCGGCGAAGGGCTAGGCTGTGGCCATTGTGTCCCACACATTATTCTCCACAATACAAGTCCCTCAGTAGTCAGGTCAGAGGCTGGTAAATAGGATTTTACGCACACGTAGGAAAGTAAGAATTTGTTCTTGGGTTAAAGGACGAAAAAGTCTCGCTGGTGAAGCGGAATTGGAAGGTTAGGAAGAACCGAAGGCCAAGACCACCAACCCGCAAGAGGGAACAGGATGTGTCTCCCAGCACAAGAATGTTACGTGAAGATTATGAGAAATGATGATGAGACGAGGAAAGACACCAGTGAACTACAGCAGAAATAAAAGGTCATAAAGAGAGGAAAAAAAGATAAATGCAATAGGACTATTTTTTTTTTCTCTTCTATAATTACATAAGCAAGAACTTTACAGTGTGTTCCAGAAATGTCTGAACAATTCTTAAATCTAGTAATATTTGGACACGAAGACGTAAGACAAAACATGTATAACATGTATAACATGTATAACATTTCATTAAGATAAAGGAATTAATTTTTATAGACAACTTCAATATCCTTCATGTGTGCTCTGTTTCTGGCTTTCAAAGCCAGACGCTACTCAGGTTCTGGCCATGTCTCTCAACGACCCAGTATGAGCCATTGCCACTGTGGCTGTTGTCTTCAGGTCTGCATTGTTGCTGATCTTGCTTATCTACACCACATCCTTCACATCCTTCACAAATCCCAGAGGGAAAGTGATGTCTGGTGGACCCTGAGGCCACAGTATTGGGTCACCCTCCCTTCTCCAAAAGCCTAAGAACTTGTACGTCTCGGGAAACCGCATGTTATGGACGCCCGGCGCTGAGGAGTTCCTCCAGTTTATTGGGTTGATATGTTTGGTCGAAGGTCTTGTAGCTGTGGTAAGATAAACCACCTTAAAAGGCCAATAAAACTGTTTGAGCTTATTTCTCTTTCTCTCTTTGCAGAAAAGTCATGCTAGTTGGTGGGTCGTACAAAAGTCCACACCACAGATTAACCTTTTCACTGCTGGTCTCCATTGTGCCGACTTTATGAGGGTTTTCAGAGCTCCAGATTCGAACATTGTGTCGGTTCATCATTTCGGAAACATGGAAAATGACCTCGTCCGAGAACACAATACACGAGAGAAAGACTTCATCAGCTTCCAAAAGATCAAGAATGTCTAAGGGATACGTTTTGCGTTTTGGCCTCTCTCTCTCTCTCTCTCTCTCTCTCTCTCTCTCTCTCTCTCTCTCTCTCTAGGGTTCAGTACCTGCACGACCTGTCGTGTGTATGTATACGCAAACAAACGTTTGTAAAGAATCCTGTGTGTTTGTTGTGGGGAGGTAAGTGAAGTCTCCCAGAGGCGGTTTTGATTCATATCCCTGGACTCGGGCGGATTGCCTCCCCTAACTCGCCCCACCTCCTCATAGTGAGGAATGAATTACGCTTCTTGTTGCCAAGAACTTAATACGGCGAACACGAATACTGATGAGAGATGTGGCAGGTGTTGGACATGTCTTGCGGTAGTCACGTCCAGTCTGGTTGTGGGATTTGGTGTCTGTGTGAAGAACACCACACACTGCGCCTTGTCTTGTGAAGATCCCATGAGTCTGTTGGCATCACGATCGCGTAGACAGTACAGTTGGGAACGTACGAAAAATGAAGTTCAATAAAACTCTTTGGGTTGGTGTATTGCTTAAAGGAAAGTGGTTGACAGTGTTTCTTATTGTTTTCATTCTATGGTGGAAAAGCCTGAGTTCATCAAATATATGTGTCACGGTAGGTCTCCAACCATCTACACCAAACCCACCCATGACCAATAAACGTGTGAGCGTTATCTTAGTTATCATATATGATAAATGTTGATTACCTTCGATGAGGCTGCAACATAAGAGTACAATCTCATCGAAGAACTTTTCATTCCAATGTTCTCCATCCATTCCATGCTACAGATTGGAGCGTAGCCTTGAAGGAGCAAGAAGCACTGGAGAAGTGGTCTAGGCAACATACGTTTATAAGATAATGATAGTAATGATATATGGGTCGACTTGCTCTTAATGGACTGAACCAGGGCATGTGAAGCGTCTGGGGTAAACCATGGAAAGTTTTGTGGGGCCTGGATGTGGAAAGGGAGCTGTGGTTTCGGTGCATTATACATGACAGCTAGAGACTGAGCGTGAACGAATGTGACCTGTCTGTTCCTGGCGCTACCTCACTGAAGCTGGTGTTAGCGACGCTGTTTCATTTGGGGCGAGGTAGCGACAGAATGGATGAAGGCAAGCAAGTATGATAATATTCATGTATGTATATATATGTATATGTCTGTACATGTGTATGTATATGTGTATATGTTGATATGTTTATGTACATGTGCACTTATGTATTTATATGTGTATATGAGTGGATGGGTCATTCTTCGTCTGTTTCCTGGCGCTACCTCGCTGACGCGAGAAACGCCGATCAAGTATGATAATGAATATCAGTATATATATATATATATATATATATATATATATATATATATATATATATATATATATATATATATATATATATATATATGCATACATTATACTTTATCGCTGTCTCCCGCGTTAGCAAAGTAGCGCAAGGAAACAGATGAAAGAAAGGCCCAACCCACCTGCATACACATATATATATATATATATGTAAACGCACACACACGCACATATACATACCTACACATTTCAACATATGTTTGGGTATGTTTGAGGGAATAGTGGTTCCAACAATGTTGTATGGTTGCGAGGCGTGGGCTATAGATAGAGTTGTGCGGAGGAGGGTGGATGTGCTGGAAATGAGATGTTTGAGAACAATATGTGGTGTGACTTGGTTTGATCGAGTAAGTAATGAAATGTAAGAGAGATGTGTGGTAATAAAAAGAGCGTGGTTGAGAGAGCAGAAGAGGGTGTTTTGAAATGGTTTGGTCACATGGAGAGAATGAGTGAGGATAGATTGACAAAGAGGATATATGTGTCAGAGGCGGAGGGAACGAGAAGTGGGAGACCAAATTGGAGGTGGAAAGATAGAGTGAAAAAGATTTTGAGTGATCGGGGCCTGAACATGCAGGAGGGTGAAAGGCGTGCAAGGAATAGAGTGAATTGGAACGATGTTGTATACCGTGATCGACAAGCTGTCAATGGAATGAGCCAGGGCATGTGAAGCGCCTGGGGTAAACCATGGAAAATTTTGTGGGGCCTGGATGTGGAAAGGGAGCTGTGGTTTCGGTGCATTATACAGGACAGCTGGAGACTGAGTGTGAACGAATGTGACCTTTGTTGTCTTTTCCTAGCGCTACCTCGCGCACATGCGGAGGGAGGGGTTTTGGCGGGGCGGCAATGAGAATGGATAAAGGCAGCAAGTATGAGTATGTTCATGTGCATATTTGTATATGTCTGTGTGTGTATACGTATGTATACGATGAAATGCATATGTATGTATATGTGCGTGTGTGGTTGTTTATATATATATATATATATATATATATATATATATATATATATATATATATATATATATATATATATATATAGGGATAGGGGATGAAGAATACTTCCCACGCATTCCCTGCGTGTCGTAGAAGGCGACGAAAGGGGACGGAAGCGGGGAGCTAGAAACCCTCCCCTCCTTGTATTTTAACTTTCTGAAAGGAGAAACAGGAAAAGGAGTGACGCGGGGAGTGCTCATCCTCCTCGAAGGCTCAGATTGGGGTGTCTAAATGTGTGTGGATGTAACCAAGATGAGAAAAAAGGAGAGATAGGTAGTATGTTTGAGTAAAGGAACCTGGATTTTTTGGCTCTGAGTGAAACAAAGCTCAAGGGTAGAGGGATAGAGTGGTTTGGGAATGTCTTGGGAGTAAAGTCAGGGGTAAATGAGAGGACAAGAGCAAGGGAAGGAGTAGCACTACTCCTGAAACAGGAGTGGTGAGAGTATGTGATAGAGTGTAAGAAAGTAAACTCTAGATTGATATGGGTAAAAGTGAAAGTTGATGAAGAGAGATGGGTGATTATTGGTGCATATGCACCTGGGCATGAAAAGAAAGATCATGAGCGGCAAGTGTTTTGGGAGCAGCTGAATGAGTGTGTTAGTGGTTTTGATGCACGAGACCGGGTTATAGTGATGGGTGATTTGAATGCAAAGGTGAGTAATGTGGCAGTTGAGGGAATAATTGGTATACATGGGTTGTTCAGTGTTGTAAATGGAAATGGTGAGGAGCTTGTAGATTTATGTGCTGAAAAAGAACTGGTGGTTGGGAATGCCTGAATTAAAAAGAAAGATATACTTAAGTATACGTATGTAAGTAGGAGAGATGGCCAGAGAGCGTTATTGGATTACGTGTTAATTGATAGGCGCGCGAAAGAGAGACTTCTGGATGTTAATGTGCTGAGAGGTGCAACTGGAGGGATGTCTGATCATTATCTTGTGGAGGCGAAGGTGAAGATTTGTAGAGGTTTTCAGGAAAGAAGAGAGAATGTTGGGGTGAAGAGAGTGGTGAGAGTAAGTGAGCTTGGGAAAGAGACTTGTGTGAGGAAGTACCACGAGAGAATGAGTACAGAATGGAAAAAGGTGAGAACAAAAGAGGTAAGGGGAGTGGGGGAGAAATGGGGTGTATCTAGGGAAGCAGTGATGGATTGCGCAAAAGATGCTTGTGGCATGAGAAGCGTGGGAGGTGGGCAGATTAGAAAGGGTAGTGAGTGGTGGGAAGAAGAAGTAAGATTATTAGTGAAAGAGAAGAGAGATGCATTTGGGCGATCTTTGCAGAGAAATAATGCAAATGAGTGGGAGATGTATAAAAGAAAGAGGCAGGAGGTCAAGAGAAAGGTGCAAGAGGTGAAAAAGAAGGCAAATGAGAGTTGGGGTGAGAGAGAATCATTAAATTCTAGGGAGAATAAAACGATGTTTTGGAAGGAGGTAAATAAAGTGCGTAAGACAAGGGAATAAATTGGAACTTCAGTGAATATCAAGATGATATCAAGTAGTGGTGATGTGAGAAGAAGATGGAGTGAGTATTTTGAAGGTTTGTTGAATGTGTTTGATGATAGAGTGGCAGATATAGGGTGTTTTGGTCGAGGTGGTGTGCAAAGTGAGAGGGTTAGGGAAAATGATTTGGTAAACAGAGAAGAGGTAGTAAAAGCTTTGCGGAAGATGAAAGCCGGCAAGGCAGCGGGTTTGAATGGTATGCGTGGAATTTATCAAAAAAGGGGGTGACTGTATTGTTGACTGGTTGGTAAGGTTATTTGATGTATGTATAATTCATGGTAAGGCGCCTGAGGATTGGCGGAATGCTTGCACAGTGCCATTGTACAAAGGCAAAGGGGACAAAGGTGAGTGCTCAAATTACACAGGTATAAGTCTGTTGAGTATTCCTGGTAAATCATATCGGAGGGTATTGATTGAGAGGGTGAAGGCATGTACAGAGCATCAGATTGGGGAAGAGCAGTGTGGTTTCAGAAGTGGTAGAGGATGTGTGGATCAGGTGTTTGCTTTGAAGAATATATGTGACAAATGGATTTGTATGTAGCATTTATGGATCTGGAGAAGGCATATGATAGAGTTGATAGAGATGCTCTGTGGAAGATATTTAAAATATATGGTGTGGGAGGCAAGTTGTTAGAAGCAGTGAAAAGTTCTTATCGAGGATGTAAGGCATGTGTACGTGTAGGAAGAGAGGAAAGTGATTGGTTCTCAGTGAATGTAGGTTTGCGGCAGGGATGTGTATGTCTCCATGGTTGTTTAATTTGTTTATGGATGGGGTTGTTAGGGAGGTGAATGAAAGAGTTTTGGAAAGAGGGGCAAGTATGCAGTCTGCTGTGGATGATAGAGCTTTGGAAGTGAGTCAGTTGTTGTTCGCTTATGATACAGCGCTGGTGGCTGATTTATGTAAGAAACTGCAGAAGCTGGTGACTGAGTTTGGTAAAGTGTGTGAAAGAAGAAAGTTGAGAGTAAATGTGAATAAGAACAAGGTTATTAGGTAATGTAGGGTTTAGGGTCAAGTCAATTGGGAGGTAAGTTTGAATGGAGAAAAACTAGAGGAAGTAAAGTGTTTTAGATATCTGGGAGTGGATTTGGCAGCGGATGGAACCATGGAAGCGGAAGTGAACCATAGGGTGGGGGAGGGGGCGAAAATTCTGGAAGCCTTGAAGAATGTGTGGAAGTCGAGAACGTTATCTCGGAAAGCAAAAATGGGTATGTTTGAAGGAATAGTGGTTCCAACAATGTTGTATAGTTGCGAGGCGTGGGCCATGGATAGAGTTGTGCGCAGGAGGGTGGATGTGCTGGAAATGAGATGTTTGAGGACAAATTTTGGGGTGAGGGGGTTTTTATCGAGTAAGTAAGTAAGGGTAAAAAGAGAATGTGGGGCCCTTTTTTGTTTTTCCTAGGCTACCTCGCCACAAAGAGGAAGGAAAGGGGGCAGTTATTTTAAAGTGTGGCCCCGGGTTTCCGATGGAAATTTGATAAAAGGCAGACAAATATGAATTTTTTTTCCCTGTATATAGGGTTTTTGTCTGTGTGGTATTTTTAAAATGTATTTGTTGATGGTTTTAGGTTTTGTTTTTTGGGGAGGTGGAAAGTGTTGGGAAAATAATTTTGTATGTGGGTGGGTTGGGCCATCTTTTGTCTGTTTTTGCGCTACCTCGCTAAAGCGGGTGAAAAGCGAAAAAAAGCAAAATAAATAGATAAATTTTAAAATATTTTTTTTAAAATTTTTTATTAAAATATATATATAATATTTTTTTTATAAAATGTTCCCAAGCACGTATTTTAAATTGCAACAAACTTTTTTTTATAACCCAAAAGAATTATATATTTGTATAGTTTTATAGCATATCGTTGACTCTTCCGAGTCTGCGCACTAAAGTGACATTCTTTTCTTTTTTGGTCTAGTTTTTCCCGACCTCCCGCTCCACCAGGATGGCAAATTTACTCCCGGGGTATTTTTCCCACGTAAAGAAAAAGTTTTGACCGTTTGAATTTTGTTTTTGGGGGTCACATGTGAAAAAACTCTTCGAAGTTCCACAGATTGCTCGGGGCGCGGGAGGAGAGAGCAAGCGATCTCGTGGCCAAAGAAAAACCCAGGGAAGGGAAAGAGGTATTTTGGGAAAAGGGGCTTTGGGTTAGCTTTCAAGGCCAGTGATGCTAGCACTGGGAGGACTCAGAAAAGACAGTGCTCTCACCGAGAATGGAATAAAAAAGTAGGGAAAGAAAATTGATTTGGTTTTCCAGTGGCACGCATTTTCCAGGGCCACGGGAAAAATTTTTTTCAATGGGTGGTCGGCCCTTTAAGAAATCCTTTAAATTTGGTTAATTTTAAAGTTAAAATTTTTATTTAAATTTCCTTTAGACAAAGGGCTGGCCAGACTGGAGTGTAGGTGAGGAAACTAATGTCTTTTATACGGGGGGAATTGGAAAAAAAAATTCGAAAACGGGAAAAGACCGCCCCTTTCCAAAAAGGTTATCCTCTCTAAAGATCAAAAAACGAGAGGAATTTTTCACGAATTTTTTCATTTGTGTCTCATCTTTGGGGAAAGAAGAGCTCGTCAGATCTGAATTATGACTTCCAGAGCCTAGGAATCTTCCATTATACCCTGTAGGTGGTTAGGGCCACTTCCTCGATAATGATGCTCCCTTTTCCGCCTTTTCCCTGAAGTTCACCGTGTGAAACCCGAGTCTCCTGGTGTCCCCAGGGGTTTTCGATTCTGGGAAAGGAGTTCCGTCGGGGGGCGAACCTCGCTTTCACGACCCGACGTGTTTTAGACCCGCGAAGTTCCAAGGGGAGCCATCCAGCGAAAGCATCTCACAAGAGCTTTGTACACAATGAGAGTGTCTCGAGTTGTTTATTGAGAACTCTTGATTCTTGACGACATTATGGCTAGCAATACGTCACTCCTTGCACAAGTGATGAGTCAATCATGTGTGGCGAGGAAGAACCCCTCGGGGCAAAAGCTTTTAAAAGTTCTAAAGTTCTCTTTTAAGATGGTGTCTGGGAAAACGTAATCTTGTTTTGAAAAACTTTAAAATCCCCTTCCTGGATCCTTTTTGGGCGGGGGAAAAAGGGCGGGGGGGGATCGGGTCTTTCAAAGGTTGTGAGGGAGGGCCCTCATTAAACATTGGCCCCCCGGTTCGGAAGACTAAAGAACCAAAAAAATTTTCTTAAAAGGGGGCGACGGGCCAGCGTGAAAGGGTTTTCCCCCGCCTAGAGGGGGGTTTTCACGAGGACTTTTCCTTTAAGACCAAAGGAAGGGTTAAAATTTATGGCATCCCGTGATAATTGGAAATTTTCAGGTTTTTCTTCTTATCGTTCTCTAACATAACATTTTTGTTCTACAGTATTGTGATATTGAAGTTCTTAAAAATGACTTTCTTGGTTTGTTCCTTTTTTTCCTTTTTTTCCATTTATTGTAAGAAACAATTACAAGATCTATGCCACAGCCTAACGAAGCCTATCGATCTATGTCTGGCTATCACCCGGGGTCAAAGGTGATGATACATGACCTTCAGGAAAATGGGTTTTTTTTTTGATTTGTTGTGAAACTTCCTTAGCCATATGGTAGAAAAAAGAAAGAAGTAAAAGAAAAAAAATTTTTTAAATAATTTAAGCCCCTCCAAAACAGCAGGATTCGAACCCGCTGCCACATGCATGAGCGCTGTTGACGCTAACCACCCTAGGCCAAAGGAAATTTTTAGAAACAAAGACCATTCACTTGCTTATTATCACATAACTGTCGTCTTACACACGTGAACAAACCGGGGGTTTTCCCTAAACTAATTTTTCCCCTTTGGCTCACGTTTAAAAATTTCTGCATTTTTTACTGAACTCACTGTCGAGCGGAGGAATACACGAACACAAACATCGTGCATTGAACCCTGGAAATTCCTAGACCTTTAAAAATTTATGGGAAAATAAAAATTGTCCTTTAACGTTTCCCCATTTTCCCCACGTAAATGATAGCGGTTCGAATCCTGCTGTCTGCTGGGTATTTTTGGGTTTTTTAGGGGTGCATTCTTAGAAAAAAAATATATTATATTTTTATTTTTTATAAAATATTTTTATATTTAAATTTTAATTTTATTTATATATATATTATATATTATTTTCTTTTATTATTTTGCTTTGTCGCTGTCTCCCGCGTTAGCGAAGTAGCGCAAAGAAACAGACGAAAGAATGGCCCAACCCACCAACATACACATGTATATACATACACGTCCACACACGTAAATATACATACCTATACATCTCAATGTATACATATATACACACACACAGACATATACATATATACACATGTACATAATTCATAGTCTGCCTTTATTCATTCCCGTCGCCACCCTGCCACACATGAAATGACAAACTCCTCCCCCCAAATGTGCGCGAGGTAGCGCTAGGAAAAGACAACAATGGCTACATTCGTTCACACTTAGACTCTAGCTGTCATGTAATAATGCACAGAAACCACAGCTCCCTTTCCACATCCAGGCCCCACAAAACATTCCATGGTTTACCCCAGACGCTTCACATGCCCTGGTTCAATCCATTGACAGCACGTCGACCCCGGTATACCACATCGTTCCAATTCACTCTATACCTTGCACGCCTTTCACCCTCCTGCATGTTCAGGCCCTGATCACTCAAAATCTTTTTCACTCCATCTTTCCACCCCCAATTTGGTCTCCCATTTCTTCTCGTTCCCTCCACCTCTGACACATATATCCTCTTGGTCAATCTTTCCTCACTCATTCTCTCCATGTGACCAAACCATTTCAAAATACCCTCTTCTGCCCTCTCAACCACACTCTTTTTATTACCACACATCTCTCTTACCCTTTCATTACTTACTCGATCAAACCACCTCACACCACAAATTGTCCTCAAGCATCTCATTTGCAGCACATCCACCCTCCTCCGCACAACTCTATCTATAGTCCACGCTTCGCAACCATATAACATTGTTGGAACCACTATTCCTTCAAACATACCCATTTTTGCTTTCCAAGAAAACGTTCTCGACTTCCACACATTTTTCAACGCTCCCAGAACTTTCGCCCCCTCCCCCACCCTATGATTTACTTCCGCTTCCATGGTTCCATCCGCTACCAAATCCACTCCCAGATATCTAAAACATTTCACTTCCTCCAGTTTTTCTCTATTCAAACATATTTATATATATATATATATATATATATATATATATATATATATATATATATATATATATATATATATATATATGTGTGTGTGTGTGTGTGTGTGTGTGTGTGTGATACACCAGACCTCCTCCTCAACCCAAACCACCCCATAACCACCCACCAGACCCCAAGTAAAGATAAAAGGGTTAACCCTGCCTCACACTACACCACCCTATGTCTACAGATTCCCGCAGAATACACGAGAATGACGAAATATATTCACGCTTCGAACCAACTTTCAGGCCCACTCTGATCTATCTCTCCGCCTCATATATATATATATATATATATATATATATATATATATATATATATATATATATATATATATATATATATATATATGTATATAATGTTACACTTACTTCATTCATCTATATATGTATATAGGCTGTTTTCATACATAATATTATATAGTTATCTTTATATCTTGACAGATTTGATGAGTCAGTGGCGCTCACTGATGACCGTGGGTAACGAGATCGTTCTTAGGACTCGTATGGTGATGGCCAGCGTGGAGCCAGACACCAACCTTACACCAAGCATTGTGCAGTACACAATATTTGATATGCATGGGTCTTGATGATGACAAGGGCCTGCTCCACGCCCATGTATAATTAAAATATTCATATTAAACAGGGCTGAAGCCACACCCCCTTCTACTTCGGATCTGCCAATCAGGTAAAGGCTCTTTAAAACTCTCGCCCGCTCGATGGAGGCTTTACCCAATCAGGGACACGCTTCCTCCGGCCTCCACCAGCCAAGTTTTGTCTTGGGTGTTGCGGCTGAGCGAATACGATCAGATTAGATATCATTATCACATTATGTCTTCCCATCAGACACTTGCCATCAGAGTATGTCTCGCCATCAGCTCATGTCTCACCATCACCCTATGGCTTACCGTCACAATATGTCTCGTCGTCATCTTATGTCTTATAATAAGAACATGTCTTGTCGTTAGAATATATCTCCATATTAGCATGTCATACCATCAGAATATGTCTTACCACTATCCTGTCCTACCATCAGAATACGTCATACCCATAGCCTATGTATGTCTTACCATCAGAACACGTCTCGTCATCAGCCTGTGTCTTCCCATCAGAACATGTCACCATCAGAGTGTATCGTACCAGCGGAGTATGTCATTTTACCATCAGCATGTCTGCCCATCACAACATGCCTTACCATCAGCATATCATAATATCAGGCTTGGTATATACACCCAGGGGCTTATTCAGCTTGAAGGCTGCGCTACACTCAGTAGCAGGGACAGCAGGGACTCCTGTGAAACAAAAAGCTCTTTGATGGGACTGTATATATATCACACTTGGCTGCAAGGTGTGATGGAACCCTAACTTTGAACATAGACAGGAATAAGTGAAGCAGCAAAAGGCGGACAGGCAGTAAACTGATGTATACTCAGAAACGTGGGGCATATTTGCCAGACCTTCAATGGTCGTGTTGTGGCAGCGTGACACTACACAGGCAGGAGACGCTACAGCCACGTCCGCCAAGCATCGCTGTGGTCCCCAGCTGAGACCACATCTATTCTATGCATGAAAAGTGATCGAAAACATGAGAGGAAGAAGGCGCTACTGGGATACGAACCAGACGCACATCATGAACCTGTGCTCAGACCTAGCGACGTGGAGCGCCTCAGCCAACACCATGGCTGAAGATCGGAGCTGAAGGACGACACCGGACCCGATACCCACGCACATGCTGAACTGAAACCGAACCTGAAATCGATCGTCAAGATGACGCCGATATAATCCTCGAAACCGATGTTATCGCTGAGGATGACGCCGTGATCAGAGCCGATACCGATAAGGAAGCCGATATCAACGTCTCGACGAGTTAATAAGTCGAGTTAGAAAATGACATCTTCATAAAAACAGGTAAAAAAAAAACGTAAAAAAGTTGTAAACGAATTTGGGAAGTTCTGTAAACGCCAACAGGACGACAAGAATCTTAGTGTAAATTCGTAGAGACGCCCCGGACTAACAACATCTACTACCAGCAGAGATAACATGGTTAAACGTATTTCCAATCCGATAAAGAGATAACAGGGTTAAGCCAGCTAGTTATCCTTTAAAGTCTACTGAAGCCTACCACTCTGATGTAATGACCGACCATAAACGACCAGTTACTTAATATAATCTGTTGGTAAAGTAATCAGGTGATGAGAAATATAATCCAATGTTAAAGACATAATCCTAGATATAAAGAAACCTGACCCTTTGACAAACTGATGCGAATACGTATGTATGTATGTATGTATGTATCATTATTTCCATACACATTCTCCATTTCCAGCGTTAGCAAGGTAGCATCAAAAACAGAGGACTGAGCACTGGAGGAAAAAATCATCCTCACTTGGCCTCCTTCTCCTTTCTTTATATTGGAAAAGTAAAAACTAAGGTGAGTCATAGGGTGGGGAAGGGGGCGAAGATTTTGTGAGCATTGAGGAATGTGTGGAAAGAATGTTCATCATGTGGGAGGACGAGTGTGATTAAGGTATTGCAGTCCCGACGGTGCTCTGTGGATGCGAGACATGAGCTGTGGATGAGAATGTATGGAAGAGGATCATTGTAGAGAACATGAGAGTGTGAAGACAACATGTGGTGTGAAGGGATCGATCGACTAAGAGATGGGTAAGGCTGAAAGAGCTGACGAGGATATGCTGAAATGATTTGGACATATGTAGAGAAAGAGTGAGGAGATTTTGACAAGAAGAGTATGTGTCAGAAGTGGAGAAGATAAGGAGAAGGGTGAGACCAAACTGAAAATAGACGGATAGACTGAATAAGATTAAGAGTGCTGGGGGCCTCAACTTGCAGGAGGGTGAAAGGCATGCGCGGGATAGAGTGAACTGGAACGATGTGTTTTTCATGAGGTGACGTGCAGTTAGTGGACTGAACTAGGGCATATGAAGCAGCCCAGGGAATCAATGAAAAGGTCTGTGGGTCCTGGTCGTGGATGGGAGGCTGTGGTTTCGGTGCATTATATGTGACAGCTAGAAAATGAGCGTGAAAGAGTGCAGTCTTTTCTTTGTTAATGGCGTTACCTCGCTAACGTGGAAAACGGCAAACGAGGATGGAAAATTATCATTATATATTTAATATATATTTATTTTTTTATTATACTTTGTCGCTGTCTCCCGCGTTTGCGAGGTAGCGCAAGGAAACAGACGAAAGAAATGGCCCAACCCCCCCCCCATACACATGTATATACATACGTCCACACACGCAAATATACATACCTACACAGCTTTCCATGGTTTACCCCAGACGCTTCACATGCCTTGCTTCAATCCACTGACAGCACGTCAACCCCGGTATACCACATCGCTCCAATTCACTCTATTCCTTGCCCTCCTTTCACCCTCCTGCATGTTCAGGCCCCGATCACACAAAATCTTTTTCACTCCATCTTTCCACCTCCAATTTGGTCTCCCTCTTCTCCTTGTTCCCTCCACCTCCGACACATATATCCTCTTGGTCAATCTTTCCTCACTCATTCTCTCCATGTGCCCAAACCACTTCAAAACACCCTCTTCTGCTCTCTCAACCACGCTCTTTTTATTTCCACACATCTCTCTTACCCTTACGTTACTCACTCGATCAAACCACCTCACACCACACATTGTCCTCAAACATCTCAATTCCAGCACATCCATCCTCCTGCGCACAACTCTATCCATAGCCCACGCCTCGCAACCATACAACATTGTTGGAACCACTATTCCTTCAAACATACCCACCTTTGCTTTCCGAGATAATGTTCTCGACTTCCACACATTCTTCAAGGCCCCCAGGATTTTCGCCCCCTCCCCCACCCTATGATCCACTTCCGCTTCCATGGTTCCATCCGCTGCCAGATCCACTCCCAGATATCTAAAACACTTCACTTCCTCCAGTTTTTCTCCATTCAAACTCACCTCCCAATTGACTTGATCCTCAACCCTACTGTACCTAATAACCTTGCTCTTATTCACATTTACTCTTAACTTTCTTCTTCCACACACTTTTCCAAACTCAGTCACCAGCTTCTGCAGTTTCTCACATGAATCAGCCACCAGCGCTGTATCATCAGCGAACAACAACTGACTCACTTCCCAAGCTCTCTCATCCCCAACAGACTTCATACTTGCCCCTCTTTCCAAAACTCTTGCATTTACCTCCCTAACAACCCCATCCATAAACAAATTAAACAACCATGGAGACATCACACACCCCTGCCGCAAACCTACATTCACATTAATATATATATATATATATATATATATATATATATATAGGGATAGGGGAGAAAGAATACTTCCCACGTAATTCCCTGCGTGTCGTAGAAGGCGACTAAAAGGGAAGGGAGCGGGGGGCTGGAAATCCTCCCCTCTCGTTTTTTTTTTTTTTTTTTTTTCCAAAAGAAGGAACAGAGAAGAGGGCCAGGTGAGGATATTCCCTCAAAGGCCCAGTCCTCTGTTCTTAACGCTACCTCGCTATCGCGGGAAATGGCGAATAGTATGAAAAAAAAAAAAAAAAATATATATATATATATATATATATATATATATATATATATATATATATATATATATGTATGTATGTGTGTGTGTGTGTATTGGAAAAGCTCACAATTGAACACTTGATCAAGTAAATCCCTTCTAATCCACCAGGAAATGAAACACGATAAGTTCTCAAGTGCACTTTCGTGTAATGATCACATCATCATGGGAGGTACAAGAAAGAATATAAGTCAGTTGATATACAACGAAGAAACGTAGCGAGGACGCCATTAAACAAATGGCGTCCTAGCTACGTCTCTTCCTTGTATATCAACTGACTGTTACATTTCTTTCTTATATCTCCCCTGATGATGTGATTATTACACGAAAGTGCACTTGGCGACTAATCATGTCTCATTTCCCCGTGGATTAGAAGGCATATATATATATATATATATATATATATATATATATATATATATATATATATATATATATATATATATATATATATATATATCATACACCTTCGTTGTTTGACGTGTGAGCGAAGTAGCGTCCAGAAAAGATGAATGAGCCCCAGGAAAAAAGAGATCCTCATTTGTCTGCTTGTCACAAATGCGACAGACGAATAGACTGAGAAACGGCATCTTCTGGTAACCGGGCTCCTCTGGTAGTTCCTCGTTAACATAACAGTCTCCACAGAGGGAATGTTTCAGTATTACATACTAACTACAACTGTGAAACTTAGTTTGTTAAGTATATTCTAAACCCAAATTGGAATCCACTGAGGTTAGAGATACAGACTCGATTAAGATAATGAAAGTTTGAGTAGAGCGGGAGGAGGAGGAGGAGGAGGAGGAGGAGGAGGGGATGTGGTGGGCGAGGAGATGGGAGAGGAGGCGGACGGAGTGGGAGGTTTGTAGTGATCGATCCGTCTTTATCAGCAGAGCTATTTACCATCAGCAGTGTCCATCGCTCATCCCGAGCAGGAGAGGCCCAGCGATGGTAAGGCTTGTGTGTGTGTGTGTGTGTGTGTGTGTGTTTATATCTATCACCACTCATCCATGTAGACATGCTTTGCATCAACACATCCCAGTTTTCTTGAAGTGCCTACAGCCAACCAGCTGGTGAGACATCTACACCGAGCTAGTCCCCTGCCAGCAGACAGCCACCTTCCTTGGACATCACACACAAACAGCCGTTGTGGACGTCCCTTCCTCCAGGAATGGAAAAACTGAACTAATGACCCAATAATGAGGTCGAAGCTAAATCAACGAGGTGATCAGCGAGCCTTATAGGGTTCCTGGAAAGCCTTACTTCAGGGACCCCCTCGAAGAATGGAGACGTGGACTTAATTGACTCGCAGGAATAATTAGCAGTAATCTTATGGGAGGAAATAGATTAGAGGGCTGAGTGAGGCCTATTGGAAATGGATCTGGACGGAGGATATGTAGAGTTGGGGTGAGGTGGGGTGGATGGGGGGAAGGGAGGCGCTCCTTCAAGATGACAACCCAGATGAGTAATTACAGGGGATGAAAAAATAGAATGGATTTGCTTAGGGATGATGGAAGGGGCAGAGGGTAAGTAATTTGTTGATGGAAGAAGGGACGTTCGTGTGAGGGTGTTCCGGAGCTGGGTGGGTGGAGGGAAGATGCCAAAACATATGAGTGAAGGGAGGGTGTTTGGGGTGCTGGAGCAAGGGGTAGGGAGGGGAAGCGACGTTGCCAGGGTTACCGGAGCAAGGTGGATGAGGGGGAAGGTGTTACCCTGCCCGAGCATGTGTGTTTGAATGGTGAGTCATGTAGAGTCATGATTCGAAGTGACTCGACTTGACTCGTTTGGTGTGAGAATGTGTGTCCATACATCTTGCCGTCTGACGGGATAAATGTGACTCGTCTTCACTCTTTCAGTGTGAAAAAGAATGAGTCATTTGAACTCGAGTCAAATGACTAATGACTCGACTCTCTGTGTGAACGCGGTCTTCTTGTGGGTGCTAGAGCATGACGGATATGAGGGAGGGAGATGAAGATGCTGGCACAAGAGGAACTGCTGATCATTCATCTCCGTAGGGCATTCCAAACTGATCGTCTTTAAAGTTCAACTTCAGAACTTTAGAAATATTTTGGCTGTACATCATGATAATAAATACTCACTTATACACGGAATCCATGGCACCACTGCCCTCTAGTCTGCCCGAGAGCAGTGCCTTTGTCGTCAAACTGATGATAAACGACAAAAAACATTATTTACAACAGTCGTTGAACCAGACGCATCTGAGCACAGCTACCCAGCTGGACCTTCAGTACAACTGGAAACCACAAAAAAAATACGTAACAGCATAGTTACAAAATCATTTCAAGGGCCGGAACTTTCCTATATATATATTGTTACGAATCCTACCATCCTGCCAAGGTCGCCAATTATTATGTTACGAATCCTACAATCCTAGCAAGGTCGTCATTTGTTAAGAACTCCTGGAGAGAACATCAATTATCTTTGTTACGTACACTGGATAACGCAATCTTAACGTTATGGGATGAAAGATAACAAAGCATGTTAATCGGGTACAAACACTGTCGTTAACACTTAACATTCCAGGTAAGATTTCAAACCAGGACATCTAAAATCTTACCTGGAATGTAGAATATGGAATACTGAATGTTAAATGTTAATGACGGTGTTTGTACCCGATCAATGTGCTTTGTTATGTTGTATTCTTATTTCTTGTATTATACGTAGATTTAAGCTTGGTGTCTGCTTCCATCCCGTAACGTTAAGGCAGCGTTATCCAGGGTGCGTAACGAATATAATTGACGTTCTTGCCAGGAGTTCGTAACAAATGTAATCAACGACCCTGTTAGGATAGCAGGATTCGTAACGATATAACACAGAAATGAACTGTACATCCATGATACTAAGGGGTGGTGATACACCATTACAGTAACGTACTGGCGAAGGTAGAGTATAACACTGTAGTGGCGTCCCCTTACGTCACCACTATGCAAACGTCCAGCATAATGTCAGACAGCGATATGAGTGAGGTTAATCCAGTGACGCAAAGCCTACGTGGCTATGATGATGAGATCATGCTCCCACGTCCTGACGTACACCTGACCTGCTGTCTCCCGCACATGAGGGATGTCTGGTTTGGTTGCTCTCTCTTTCATCCCCAGAGGGACCAATGTTAATGGATCTGGCTGACCGCCCACAGAATTAGCATATCGGCGCGAGCTCATCCGGTCTTCCATAAACAGTCGGACACATTCCATCTGCGTCAGTCAAATAATGAAGCACACAGTCGGTCAAGCAAGCAGTCCACTGCCTCAAAGGCACCGAGACACTTCTGGAAGCGTCTGCCAAGCGACTCCTCGTTCATCGCTCGTCAGCAGGGTCTGTGTGGTGTCTCAGCCTCCACGACCTTCTCCGACAGGACCCCGTGGGTCATCGTCAACGCTCGTCGTCTGAAGTTTTTCCTGATGAGTTTTGGCTACGCCTCCCTCCCTACAACAGATACACGACTGTTGAACATCCCCCAAACCACGGAACCTCAGCAAGCTGCGTCCCTTCTGTTGTTGCACCAACAGTAAATCAAGGGGTACTCAACAGCTCATCCCTCGCTTCTGACGCAATACCTCAAGACCTTGGCACACTCCTCTCCTATAGCCGCACCATGAGACCCAGACATCGGTTCACTTCTACTATGGGACTTTTACACCTGCTTCTGCATAAGCACCACGAGACTCCTTCACTTCAGCTCACCTCACCATATTACCTGTTCCTGAACCACTTGCAGCAGCTCGCCCAACTGTCCATCAGGTCTGCACTCAGGAAGCAAACCATCAGATGTGTCTGTGGTGATCTTACAGTCTCTCACAACAACAACTATTACAACAATTATGGTTGCCCAATGAACATCATTGGCCTAGGTACTATATGCCAATCATGGATGGATCACTTAAACTAATCAACTTCTCGTGGATTGATCAGTTAATATAACTAGTCAAATTCCCAAATTGATTTAGCTAATTAATTTTATAAGTTAATTGACCCAGCCTTGTGTGCTGAGTCAGTTAATTCAATTAACTTAATTTTCGCCGATTAATAAGTTAATTAACTTGTTGATTTCCCAAATTAACTAAGCCAGTTAATTTTTTGAAATTAAATGACCCGACTCTGTTATCAATACAACAGACAGTAACATACAACTTAGGGAAAAAATAACACCATTCGCAATACAACTAACAATATTAATGGATTCTCATAAATCCACCGGTGTAAAACTGTACATCAGTATGGCACAGATAATCACACACTATAAAAGAAATATTAGCAGCACTTTTAATAAACCAAACATTTATGACCAATACTGACATTTCCACAAGGCCTGATCATCGTACGTGTAAACAGTGGAAACAAATGTATATCAGTCATTTCTCAACATGCAAATCCCATGGTGTTCTGTGTGACATGTAAATATCTGTTGATCGTAACTGTAAGGGTATTTGAATACCCTATTTAAGGCTAATTAACACAATGTATACAATAGTCTAAGACAGGTATCTAAGTCATCGACCAACCCATAAGGTAGGATGAACGGCTAGGTTCACTGTGGACCCACTCCCACAACCAGGATTCCAGCTCATACGCTGGACACCGGGCGACCCATGGATGCGTCTCAAAAACGCTAACCACTACACCACGGAGGTCCATAAACCTCCTTTGTTGAGGGAGATTTCCATGTTCTTTAGAATTTGTGTCTTTACCGAAATACACATCACGACGGCAACGACGAAACCAAGTCTTGTCATTACGGCAACAGTAGAAAAACAGTGGACTACGAAGATGTAGATACCAAACAACAGGAAATTCATGAACTTTAACTTCCTCCTAATCCGCGATGTTTACTTCATTTGGGATAGTCATACGATGTAATATAAGAATGAACTACATCTGTCCACCATAACTGGAGATCTTCTTAAGCGTAGCTTTGATCACTAAACTCTCTGACGTTAGAGCGAAAAAAATTAGTGGCTATACCCAGTCGTGAGGGGGAAACAGACCCCCAGTCTTGAGAAGCCACGGGTATAGTGGTTAGTGTTGCTGACCATGACGCGTTCACGGACCGCGCACTCCGTCTTGCTTCAGAGTACTACCTTACCCTGGGTATGCACTATAGCTATCACTTATATGGGCCGTACGCATGTACACAACACAGTTCCGAGATACGAGATCTGCCTATATAGGCACGACCGTCTTAACAAGAGCTGACTAACCTTCAAGACAATATAGCACTGAGGAAGAGTAATACGAGTCACGAAGTTGGGACAGACTTCCTCAGCAGTGCTAATGCTACACTCCTGGCCACCACGTCTGCCACCACGTCTGCCACCACGTCTGCCTGCCACCACGTCTGCCTGCTACCACGTCTGCCACCACGTCTGCCACCACGTCTGCATGCCAGCATGTCTACCAGCACGTCTGTCAGCACGTCTGTCAGCCCGTCTACCAGCACGTCTGCCAGCACGTCTGCCAGCACGTCTGTTTGCCCTATGCCAGCACGTCTGCCAGCACGTCTGTTTGTCCTATGCCACCATGTCTGCCAGCACGTCTGCCAGCACGTCTGCCAGCACGTCTGTTTGTCCTATGCCATCATGTCTGCCAGCACGTCTGCCAGCACGTCTGTCTGTCCTATGCCACCATGTCTGCCAGCACGTCTGCCAGCACGTCTACCAGCACGTCTGCCAGCACGTCTACCAGCACGTCTGCCAGCACATCTACCAGCACGTCTGCCACTGAATTCCCTTGATCATACAAGTCTCTGAAGGTGGGACAACTCTTGCAAGGTCAAACACCATCAGTCTGAATTGTCTCTATAGATTCTGATCTGAAATACATCCACCATCGGATCATTATCAGTTGATGCAAAACTAGATATTCGTATGTTGAATGTCTAGTGTTTAAGCTTGCAAAAATGGCTAAGGATCCTAACTCTATGATCACGAAATACGTCTTTGCCTTAGACATGGTTGAGCTGTGGGTTAACAACATCAGATCTTTAAACAAAGACTACATCAGGTTATTTACTAGAGGCAACCGTCGCCAAAATGAAAAATTCCATTAGCTTTACAGACCTGTGAGAGCTGAGGTCAAAGTAGACCTTTAAGAACAACAATATCCTGAAGCGCTTCGTACCACGTAGACTCTGTCCTGTCCAAGTCCATCAATTGGTTGGCTAAGAGTGCAGAGCCGTGTCAGGGAACGCCATAATACCCTACTAAACTATGATGGTTTAGACATCATCCAGTGTCTTATGAATGGAGAAACGGCCTTCATCCTGCCATCACGTGTAATCTCATTCCTTCTTCATTCATATGCCCAAAGAACTTCATTCTCTTCCTTAACAAATCAGCGTTCTAACAATTCAAGTATAAGAATATCTTGCTCTAACCTCTAAATCTATCCTAAATTCAAAATGTCTAGTACTATTTTCTAGAATTATGATAATGTCTGTGAAACATTTTTTGCTTATCAAATATGCAAAAGTGATGGACTAAATTCGTCAGGTAAAAAGTATATATAAGATCTGATGACCTTGGGGAACCAAAGCTACTGCCATGGGTTTTCTTAAGTCATTTTCATCTTTCTAAGATTTTCTTGAAACCAGTTCCTGTGTGCACAGTTATGCCACTAGACCACAACGGGTCCAGGAGGAGGAGGTAGGAGGGACAAACATGGATGGTCATTTAAGTGAGGCGGCGCAATGTGGTGTCAGTGCTGGAAAAATTTACCAATGGTTCATTCTACGGTTTCGCCCCAGACTCACTGATCCCGCCATCATGCAATACTTCCTGGAAACATTCATGTGTAATCATGCGACGGAAGTGACATAAGAGACGAGTTCCGGATTTAGTATGTGGCTCCAAGTTTATTGCACGAATCTCTGGATCTCGCCTTTCCATCACAGTAACACACGTCCTGTTAGGATCGATGATACAAAGTCACTGGGAGCTTTCCAGATAATTCAAAACTAAAAATCTATCATATAGAAGGAAAGTGTACAGACGAATACTGCCAGACCCTCTCCTCACATAACCCTCGACTCTGGCTTTCATTGCTCAGGCCTGCTCGTTGCCCCTCTATCTAACCAGCCTCTTTTGTTGACAATTGCACCCCCGGATGTCCAGCATATTCGGGCCAGACTGGGGTCGCTGACCATAAACCCACGATGCAACACCAACATCAACAATACACATCATCCTATGATCACATCATCCTGTGATCACAGTAACATCATCCTATGATCACAGTAACATCGTCCTATGATCACAGTAACATCATCCTATGATCACAGTAACATCATCCTATGATCACAGTAACATCATCCTCTGATCACAGTAACATCATCCTATGATCACAGTAACATCATCCTATGATCACAGTAACATCATCCTATGATCACAGTAACATCATCCTGTGATCACAGTAACATCATCCTATGATCACAGTAACATCATCCTGTGATCACAGTAACATCATCCTATGACCATAGTAACATCATCCTATGACCACAGTAACATCATCCTATGATCACAGTAACATCATCCTATGATTACAGTAACATCATCCTATGATCACAGTAACATCATCCTATGACCACAGTAACATCATCCTATGATCAAAGTAACATCATCCTATGATCACAGTAACATCATCCTATGATCACAGTAACAGCAGTTCAGCCACAACATCCTCTACCCTGAGTCATACAAATAACTGCACAGTGGGATCCATGTTATGGTAACTGAATGATAATGATGAAATAAAAAGATAAATTTCCCTGATACAAAGACCAGTAATGTTAGTATAGATTATTTTCTCAAGTCATAATGATCAGTCATGTTAGTATGAATGATCTCACGTGATTACACAATCAACTGCCTGCTCTTGGACACACGACACATCAACTAACTTCTACTTTACCTTAAGATGATGTACATACATCCAGTGTTACGTCAATCAAGTAAACTGTCAGACGTAACAGAATGCAGCCCACAATCTGAGTCAGTAGCATAAACATCAGCAAACAACCAGTAATTGACACTGATTTCCAAATCTGCTGCACAAGTTCCTTTCTCAAGACAGATGTCACCATTGTAAATGTTGTCCTGACAGACACCTAAATTAAGGTAGACGTTGGAACTGAACCACAAGAATCATTTAGGACTCCAGTTATTCCACAAACATCTCGGAGAGAGAGAAAGCAATTGCGTCTGACGGTTTATTTGACAACAACAGATTCACACAGGGGTGAGTTGCAACGAATATCAGCGTCCTGGCAGAACTTAATCCTTCATTGTCCTGAAGTTCCTTTTGACGTGAGGGGTGAACACGACCGTATCTGCAGGAGGGTTATCTTTAGCCTAGTCTACCCCACACGGCCACAACTTGATACACATCAGTTTCTTGGCTGATGATCACTCGACTTCCGCATACTCTTCATTCCCTCCAGCTATGGATGCTATGGTACTATTTGCTGTACCATAAGATTTCCTCTTCATCACTGTTCTAGTTTGAGAAAGAATGTACCATTGAGGATCATGAAGCATTTCCGAAGTATGAGCTCCAGTGAGAAAGGTTCCAGATCCGTGTATCACAACAATGGATCACCTTGGGGAACCAGGTCCAACACTGCCACAAAATGGCCAGTAACTTTTACCTTCACTAAATCCAAAGTCAGGGTGGCAACCCCTTTATGTTCGCAGGTGCTCTGGCTATACCTTTCAGGTTTTCCCCAGTTGGTTTACATGTATAATCCTTGTCAGTTTTAATCCCTAAACTATAAGGGAAGTCTACCCAACAATATTTTCCGGACATTTTATATTGAAGAAAAATTACATCATAGGTCCTGAAAGTTTCTAGACATGGTAGGTCCGTCCACCAAACCAATTGTCTGTCCTGATGCAGCTAGAGTTATATATGCCCCAGCCTGAAGGTTCCCCGGGGGAGTACGAGAAGGATCAGGACTTTGTGCCAAGACTTCAACCCAGTTACTAACGTTATGGGAGAAGTCTATGAGTTAGGGATCTGGGATTCGACGCCAGGCTCCACCTCGAATGGTTGGGTTCCTCCTCTGTTGTCTGGCCCTGATAGACACTCCCTGACGGGTGCGTCCTGTCCATTTAAGATCGAGACAATAAGGAGGACACCTACACCAAACAGTAATCTATCCTCTTTGCTAACATCTACCGTGCAACACACCACACATCAGCCTCCGGGTCCTGCACTCCTCGTACTTGTGTACTTGTGGCCTCTTGAGAGACCCTACCATTCATCCTGCTGACTCTCACCTACTGAGGTAAACGACAGACAGCCCTAGTCAGACTACCTGGGGCTTCACAACCGTCAGTTCTTGGTGATTTGCTCTCTGTATATATATATACTGATAAGCCATGAGGGTTAATCTCATTAGTATGTCACTGCGTGTTCAATCTTCGGTAATTACGTACACTATAGGATACATTGCGAACCATAGTGCTCATAGTAAATGAGTTGGGGTACTGCCTCAGGTAACAGCTTTTGCATCACGTTTCTCCAGTCATTCGAGGGTGTCAGTAGAGCTTCTGGCTGTTCCCTTGCACCATCAGCCTTACCCATGATAAAGCTCAGGGTCAGGTGTCAGTACAAACAATCTATCTATTAAAAGAAGTAGATCAACCTCGTCAACACAGAGGCGTGTCACCATGAGAAATTGTGTTCGCTTCATTCTGTCAGGTCATGAAACTTGGAAAATGCTATGATAATAAGAGCATCAACCCTTGTCATATTAACTTCAGTTACGACCCGAATAAAAAGTTATTTTTCCTGTCCAGATGAATAAATTGGGTTCATAGGAGGCCTTCAGAAAACTCGTGTAAACCAGTTCAGTAAGGTAAGGTCACCTCCCACACCTGTAAAGTTGTTATATTTTTGAGTTTGTATATGCGTTGTTTTTGTTGTGTGTTCGTAAACGTGGTGTTTGGTGTATATGTGGTGTTTAGTGTTTGTGATAAAGATGTATTGGCATCAATAGGGCCAAGGGATGGCTTATCCTCAGAGCTACCCAATCTTGTACAGTCAAGACAACCTTTTTGTGAGAGGGTTAACATTTCTTAACTTGTATCACTCTTTCTGTCTGTATCCCTGAGTGCCACATTCACAATCGAGACCACAAAGAAAAACAACATATGAATAAATATTGATGCACAGGTAATCAAATAGGGAGACTCTCATGTATAGGGTGAATAATGAACAAAATATCTCTCCATCCTATATGTCAAGAGTCATTACAAACCACAAGTCAGTCAGCTAGAGTGGAATTATCACCTGCCAGCAAGTATGAGCATCATGACTGAACCATTGCAAAGTACTTAAGCCATTAAGATTTTCCCTTCTGATGGTGTCTGGTGTTAACCTGGACGTAGTAGATCAGACATTCTCTTGATCTCGACAACAAGCGTCACAACAAGGGGACGTCACACAAGCGTCACAACCTAGACGTCACCAAAAGTTTTACATTAGGGCACGTCACCCTATGTTTTCTCATCAGGGAACACCATCACGAAGCGTTACACCAAGGTACGTCACCACAACCGTCACATCATGGGACGTTACCACAACCGTTACAAGCGTCACATCAAGGTACGTCACCACAACCATCACATCATGGTACGTCACCACAACCGTCACATCATGGTACATCACCACAACCGTCACATCATGGTACGTCACCACAACCGTCACATCATGGTACGTCACCACAACCGTCACATCATGGTACGTAGACGAGTCTCGTCCACGTGATCTGTCAGTGTAGTGTAGGACACATGCTTGTCTCGCTGCTACAGGGCAACGCAATACGCTCCCTTGACCGGCCACGAAGATGGCTGGGTGTCACTTCTTGAGTGGTTGTGTAAGACCGTCTGCCGTCGACCCAAAGGTCACGTCTCTGTCCTCACACACCCCGGTGTCTGGTCACCCACTGACCTCCAGCCAGCCCAGGAGCAAGCTGAAGACAAGCTGACAGACAACAGTCCTTGCAACAAGCATTCGGGTGAGTAGTTGCGTCCGACCACAGGATGATGGAGGGTGCCAGTGGCTGCCGGGGTATGGAGGGTGTAGGGAGGGTGTTAGGGAGAGATGAAGCATGGAGGATGAAAGGAGAGTGTTGGGGGTGGTGGTGGACCACAGTGGGTGAAGGGAGAGTGTTGGAGATGGTGGAGGACCACAGTGTGTGAAGGGAGAGTGTTGATGGTGGAGGACCACAGTGTGTGAAGGGAGTGTTGGAGATGGTGGAGGACCACAGTGGGTGAATGGAGAGGGTTGGAGATGGTGGAGGACCACAGTAGGTGAAGGGAGAGTGTTGGAGATGGTGGAGGACCACAGTTGTGCATGAGAGGCGAAGTACATGGTGGCTGTAGGTGAAGGGAAGCATTCTGATGTGTAGTACGACGGCTGCTGAACAGAAGAGATGTTGATGGATGAAGACAACATGCTCATAATGATCAAGTATTTGCTTGTGAGTGGGGTAGAGTAACGTGGAATGCAATGTTCTAGGAATTTACTGCTTGTCATACCTCATTCACGTCATCTCCGTATCCCCTTTCTTCAAGCATATACCTAGATCCTGAAACACTTTTCCTCCTTTGTGTATATATTAGACGAGATCTTCAGGACTAACGTTTTCTTCCCATCCATGTTCCCCACACTGCTATCTTTGCGTCCGCCTCTCTCGCACAAAGCATACTCACTTATCCTGACTCATTTCTGAAGATGCTTTCATGACTGAAGAGGCAAATTTCACCAAGTCCTGCGAATCCCTTCTGAATTTGCTCCCTTCAGACACTCGCAAGGAAACAAGAATATTTGAAACAGAAAACAAACGAATAACGATAAGAAATGACCCCAGTATACCACATATTTCCAATTAACTCTTTCCCGTCCAAGCCTTTCACTCTCCTTCGTGTTCAGGTCCCGATCACTAAAAAATTTTCACTCCATCCTTCCATCTCCAACATGACCTTCCCGTTTTCCTTGTTCCCTTCATTTTCAACACATATATCCTCGTTGTTAACCTTCCCTTAATCATAATCTCCATATGTCCAAATCATTTGAGCACACATCCTTTAGTGCTTCCAGGACCTTCGTCCCCTCTCACACCCTGTGACTCACTTCTGCTTCCATGATTCCATCCGCTGCCAAGTCCACACTCAGGTATCTAACACAATTCACTTCTTCCACCTTTTCTTCATTGAAACTCACACCCATCAGCAAACTACTCACACACACACACACACACACACACACACACACACACACACACACACACACACATATATATATATATATATATATATATATATATATATATATATATATATATATATATATATATATATATATATGTTTATATATATATTATTATTCATTCATTATACTTTGTCGCTGTCTCCCGCGTTTGCGAGGTAGCGCAAGGAAACAGACGAAAGAAATGGCCCAACCCCCCCCCCCCATACACATGTATATACATACGTCCACACACGCAAATATACATACCTACACAGCTTTCCATGGTTTACCCCAGACGCTTCACATGCCTTGCTTCAATCCACTGACAGCACGTCAACCCCGGTATACCACACCGCTCCAATTCACTCTATTCCTTGCCCTCCTCTCACCCTCCTGCATGTTCAGGCCCCGATCACACAAAATCTTTTTCACTCCATCTTTCCACCTCCAATTTGGTCTCCCTCTTCTCCTTGTTCCCTCCACCTCCGACACATATATCCTCTTGGTCAATCTTTCCTCACTCATCCTCTCCATGTGCCCAAACCACTTCAAAACACCCTCTTCTGCTCTCTCAACCACGCTCTTTTTATTTCCACACATCTCTCTTACCCTTACGTTACTCACTCGATCAAACCACCTCACACCACACATTGTCCTCAAACATCTCATTTCCAGCACATCCATCCTCCTGCGCACAACTCTATCCATAGCCCACGCTATGATTATTATTATCATACTTTGTCGCTGTCTCCCGCGTTAGCGAGGTAGCGCAAAGAAATAGACGAAAGAATGGCCCAACCCACCCACAAACAAATTTATACACATACACGTCCGCACACGCACATATACATACCTATACATCTCAACGTATACATATATATATATATATATATATATATACATATATATATATATATATATATATATATATATATATATATATATATATATATACACACACAGACATATACATATGTACACATGTACATAATTCACACTGTCTGCCTTTATTCATTTCCGTCGCCACCCCCGCCACACATGAAATGATAACCCCCTCCACCCGCATGTGCGCAAGGTAGCGCTAGGAAAAGACAACAAAGGCCATATTCGTTCACACTCAGTCTCTAGCACCGAAACCACAGCTTCTTTTCCACATCCAGGCCCCACAGACCTTTTCATGGTTTACCCCAGACGTTTCACATGCCCTGGTTCAATCCACTGACAGCACGTCGACCCCGGTATACCACATCGTTCCAATTCACTCTATACCTTGCACGCCTTTCACCCTCCTGTATGTTCAGGCCCCGATCGCTCAAAATATTTTTCACTCCATCCTTCCAACCCCAATTTGGTCTCCCGCTTCTCCGCGTTCCCTCCACCTCCGACACTTATATCCTCTTTGTCAATCTTTCCTCACTCATTCTCTCCATGTGAGCAAATCATTTCAACACAGCCTCTTCTGCTCTCTCGAATACACTCTTTTTATTTCCACAAATCTTTCATTCCTTTTCATTACTTACTCGATCAAACCGCCTCACACCACATATTGTCCTCAGACATTTCGTTTCCAACACATCCACCCTCCTTAGCACAACCCAATCTATAGCCCAAGCCTCGCAACCATTTAACATTGTTGGAACCACTATTCCTTCAAACGCACCTATTTTTGCTCTCCAAGATAACGTTCTCTCCTTCCACACATTCTTCAACGCTCCCAGAACTTTCGCTCCCTCCCCAACCCTGTGACTCACTTCCGCTTCCATGGTTTCATCCCAGATATCTAAAACACTTCACTTCCTCCAGTTTATCTCCATTCAAACTTACCTCCCAGTTACTCTCACCACTCTCTTCACCCCAACATTCTCTCTTCTTTTCTGACAACCTCAACAAATCTTCACCTTCGCCTCCACAAGATAATGATCAGACATCCCTCCAGTTGTACCTCTAAGCACATTAATATCCAAAAGTCTCTCTTTCACCCTCCTATCAATTAACACTTAATCCAATAACGCTCTCTGGCCATCTCTCCTACTTACATACCTATACTTATGTATATCTCTTTTTAAATCAGGTATACCTAATCACCAGTCCTTTTTCAGCACACAAATCTACAAGCTCTTCACCATTTCCACTTACAACACTAAACACCCCATTTACACCAATTATTCTCTCAACTGCCACATTAATCACTTTTGCATTCAAATCACCCATCACTATAACCCGGTCTCGTGCATCAAAACTGCTAACACACTCACTCAGCAGCTCCCAAAATACTTGCCTCTCATGATCTTTCTTCTCATGCCCAGGTGCATATGCACCAATAATCGCCCATCTCTCTCCATCCACTTTCAGTTTGACCCATATCAATCTGGAGTTTACTTTCTTAGACTCTATTGCATACTCCTACAACTCCTGTTTCAGGAGTAGTGCAACTCCTTCCTTTGCTCTTGTCCTCTCACCAACCCCTGACTTTACTCCCAAAACATCCCCAAACCATTTTTACCCTTTACCCTTGAGCTTCGTTTCACTCAGAACCAAAACATCCAAGCTCATTTCCTCGAATGTATTTCCTATCTCTTCTTTTTTTTCTCATCTTGGTTACATCCACACACATTCAGACACCCCAATCTGAGCCTTCGAGGAGGATGAGCACTCTCCGCACGACTCCTTCTTCTGTTTCTCCTTTTAGAAAGTTGAAATACAAGAAGGGGAGGGTTTCTAGCCCCCTGCTCCGGTCCCCTTTCGTCGCCTTCTACGACACGCGGGGAATGCATGGGAAGTATTCTTTCTCCACTATCCCCAAGGATATATGCATATATATATATATATATATATATATATATATATATATATATATATATATATATTTTTTTTTTTTTTTTTTTTTATACTTTGTCGCTGTCTCCCGCGTTTGCGAGGTAGCGCAAGGAAACAGACGAAAGAAATGTCCCAACCCCCCCCATACGCATGTACATACACACGTCCACACACACAAATATACATACCTACACAGCTTTCCATGGTTTACCCCGGACGCCCCACACGCCCCGATTCAATCCACTGACAGCACGTCAACCCCTGTATACCACATCGCTCCAATTCACTCTATTCCTTGCCCTCCTTTCACCCTCCTGCATGTTCAGGCCCCGATCACACAAAATCTTTTTCACTCCATCTTTCCACCTCCAATTTGGTCTCCCTCTTCTCCTCGTTCCCTCCACCTCCGACACATATATCCTCTTGGTCAATCTTTCCTCACTCATTCTCTCCATGTGCCCAAACCATTTTAAAACACCCTCTTCTGCTCTCTCAACCACGCTCTTTTTATTTCCACACATCTCTCTTACCCTTACGTTACTTACTCGATCAAACCACCTCACACCACACATTGTCCTCAAACATCTCATTTCCAGCACATCCATCCTCCTGCGCACAACTCTATCCATAGCCCACGCCTCGCAACCATACAACATTGTTGGAACTACTATTCCTTCAAACATACCCATTTTTGCTTTCCGGGATAATGTTCTCGACTTCCACACATTTTTCAAGGCTCCCAAAATTTTCGCCCCCTCCCCCACCCTATGATCCACTTCCGCTTCCATGGTTCCATCCGCTGACAGATCCACTCCCAGATATCTAAAACACTTCACTTCCTCCAGTTTTTCACCATTCAAACTCACCTCCCAATTGACTTGACCCTCAACCCTACTGTACCTAATAACCTTGCTTTTATTCACATTTACTCTTAACTTTCTTCTTCCACACAATTTACCAAACTCCGTCACCAGCTTCTGCAGTTTCTCACATGAATCCGCCACCAGCGCTGTATCATCAGCGAACAACAACTGACTCACTTCCCAAGCTCTCTCATCCCCAACAGACTTCATACTTGCCCCTCTTTCCAAGACTCTTGCATTTACCTCCCTAACAACCCCATCCATAAACAAATTAAACAACCATGGAGACATCACACACCCCTGCCGCAAACCTACATTCACTGAGAACCAATCACTTTCCTCTCTTCCTACACGTACACATGCCTTACATCCTCGATAAAAACTTTTCACTGCTTCTAACAACTTGCCTCCCACACCATATATTCTTAATACCTTCCACAGAGCATCTCTATCAACTCTATCATATGCCTTCTCCAGATCCATAAATGCTACATACAAATCCATTTGCTTTTCTAAGTATTTCTCACATACATTCTTCAAAGCAAACACCTGATCCACACATCCTCTACCACTTCTGAAACCACACTGCTCTTCCCCAATCTGATGCTCTGTACATGCCTTCACCCTTTCAATCAATACCCTCCCATATAATTTACCAGGAATACTCAACAAACTTATACCTCTGTAATATATACCTCTGTAATATATATATATATATATATATATATATATATATATATATATATATATATATATATATATATATATATATATATACATACATTCTTACTTTACCTTTTACCTTCCCCCTTTCACGACATCCACATTTTCACTCCTTCACTGCCTACTTCCATCACTTCTTTCATTTTCTTCCTCCCTTCTTTCACACCCTCCTAGTTCCTATTTCACATCTTCCATGGTCCTATCTCACCCTTCTATTCCTTATCGCTCCTTCTCTCCCATCTGTTTCTCCCTCCCTGCATCCCTTCCTCTCGTAAGGCAGTCTTTCACATAGCTCCCCCATTTCCCCAACATCCATTCTTCCTATCCCCCTTCTCTTATCCCACTTCTCTCTCCTCCTGCCTCTCTCCTCCTGCCTCTCTCCTCCTACCTCTCTCCTCCTGCCTCTCTCCTCCTGCCTCTCTCCTCCTACCTCTCTCCTCCTGCCTCTCTCCTCCTGCCTCTCTCCTCCTACCTCTCTCCTCCTGCCTCTCTCCTCCTACCTCTCTCGTCTAAGGACTTGCATTTACCTTAACAGGAAGCTAGTTTTTGTCTTTTCTTTCTTTCTTTTCCTTCCAGTCAACCAGCAATTTCTCTTCGCTTAATCATGCAAAAATCTTTCCCAGTCGTATGTTTCCGAACTGGGGATTTCTTGAGCGATTAAAAACCAATCGTTCACTGCTCGTTTCCAAATTGCTTCGCCTGTGGCAGATGGACACCTCACGCTGCGTCTCTCCGTCCCACACGGCTCATACGGGACCCCCAATAAAACACGGGAATTCGTTTTCTCCGCTAGATTCCATACCGGGCCCTCTTACGGACCATCATATACGCATCTCCCGTTGATTAATAGCTCAAGCATTGCTAAACACATACGCACAGGTGCGTATGTCGCGTCTCATCGTGGACACAAACGCAGGCGTATCTTACTCTTTAATTAACCCAGTTAAGGCAATCGAAACCCAAAACTGGTGTTTCCCTCCGCCATATTGGTTCAGTGTTGCCAATCGAAACCCAAAACTGGTGTTTCCCTCCGCCATATTGGTTCAGTGTTGCCAGTTAGAGCAAGGAGACCCATCCTGGTATATATTGTATAGAGCAGTAGGTATTATAGTTCCTTGGGAGACAGTCCTCATGAATGGCTACGATTGGACCTGGGGATTAATCTACTGCTGATTAACTTCGTATGGAACGCGCTGGCGTGACTAGCATGCCTCTCCCGTAGAACCATTCTCTCTCTCTCTCTCTCTCTCTCTCTCTCTCTCTCTCTCTCTCTAGTACTTCAGAATCCCAATTTCTTTTTTCTCTCTTGTCCCTATTTTATCACGTCTCTCTCTCTCGTCTTCAGTGATATCCCCCACACAGATTAAGAGATCAATCATTACTCTTTTTCCTCTCTCCTCGTATATTGCCTCTCATCCGTCAATTTTCCCCTCTCTACCTTAATAACATATTTAATAATAGATTTTTTTTTAAGATTGAATAACTTTTCTTTTCATTGTGTAATAGCTGGAGTGACTATATGATAGCTGGAGTGAGTCTATGATAGCTATAGTGACTATATGATAGCTGGAGTGACTCTATGATAGCTGGAGTGAGTCTTTGATAGCTTGAGTGACTCTATGATAGCTGGAGTGACTCTATGATAGCTGGAGTGAGTCTTTGATAGCTTGAGTGGCTCTATGATAGTTGGACTGACTCTATAATAGCTGGAGTGGCTCTATGATAGCTGGAGTGGCTAGGATAGCTGGAGTGAGTCTTTGATAGCTTGAGTAACTCTGTTATAGCTGCAGTGACTGTATGATAGCTGGAGTGACTGTATGATAGCTGGAGTGACTGTATAATAGCTGGAATAACTGTATGATACCTGGAGTGACTGTATGATAGCTGGAGTGACTATATAAGATAGCTGGAGTGCCAGTAATGATGCATGTGAACTGCATGTTGTTGAACTTGATAATTCCAAGTGATGACACGAACACACACTGGGGAGTGGACAGTGAACCTGATGTGTCTCCAGCTTCCTCGTACTCTGGGAGAACTGTGAAGAAGACCGACTGTCAGCTGGCAAGATATGGATGTAAGAATGAGGAAATATTGACATAAGTGATCACATGGCGTATAAGATTAGAACTAGATTATGCTTTGTAAGTTTGGCCGCTCCACATAAGCACAAAGAGCTTCTCCTGAAGATAGCAAAAAAAATTGACGCCCAAATCAAGAGAGATGAGTTATAGCACGAGGTTACAATATATGAATCAGTCCATCACGGATAAAAGAAAAGTAAAGAGAGGCTTGATCATAAACTTTAAGTTATTCTGATCAGTTTCATAACATCATCATTAAATAGTTTTTCAAAAGACGCAAAGATAGCAGAGCAGGTCCATAACATGAAATGTAATCAAGATAATAGACAAAATGTGATAAAGTAATTTTGCTGTACAGACGTAATGAGTGAGTGAAATAGACTAAGTAGTGAGATTATGAATGTGGACAACATACGATAGTTGGAAAAGTTGTATGATAATGGTAAAGTTCAAGAGATGGGACCCCACGAGTGTAGACCTCCCTTCTCGCACAGTAGAAATAGATAGTCACACACACACACACACACACACACACACACACACACGGGTCAGCGTGTAAGTTACCATGTCAGGCGAGGTCGCGTTTAGAAAAACGCTCCCCGGGTTGATGTCCCTGAGGCCCTTGTTCATCACCCCGTTGCCATCACGGAGTCCTTTATCAGACATCCAGGGACTCGTCGCCATGGAAACGCCATCTTCCCCCGACGCGCGCCACACCGGAGAGACGCCCCATCTATCCGTCCCACACACCACACACCACACACCACACACCACACACCACACACCTTCCTTATGTACGGAATATATGCACGCGCCGTCCGAGATGACCATATGTAAACAAAGCGATGACACCTACTCACGGAGTTGCTGGTAGATAGTCGGTCGCCCGTGTAGTAAGTTGCTGAGGATGGGGTAGATGTGGTAGATGAGGCATGTACGGGAAGGGGGGACGGGGGGGGGGGACAACACCACTCAGGCCCTTGCTAAGACTAACGTGGGGGTGGGGGCTCTCTCTCTCTCTCTCTCTCTCTCTCTCTCTCTCTCTCTCTCTCTCTCTCTCTCTCTCTCTCTCTCTCTCTCTCTCTCTCTCTCTCGTATCTTTTTTTTTTTGTATCCATTTTTCACTTGTTTATTGACGTTCCGCCGTTTTCCTTGAGGAGTATGAACGGTTGCCTGGTGCTAACTATCGCTGTTAGTGTCGTCACGGTAGTTGGTTGTGTGTGTGTTCCTCATTCCACTTGTTGTTCGCTGTACGAAGGTTAGTAACATCTGTGTTGCAGCTGCTAGTGTGTTGAGTTATATAGACGCTTATAATTTGTGATACTGTGAGTTCCCGATATGTTTCATGTATGTAAGTTCTGGATATTGTTTATGTGTTGATTATGTAAGGTAAAGATGTGTTTCATCTGTTGATTATGTAAGGTCAAGTTGTGTTGCATGTGTTGCTTACGTAAATTTCACGTGTCTTTAATTTGTTGCTCACGTAAGTTTCACGTGTGTTTCATGAGTTGCTTACGTAAGTTTCACGTGTGTGTCATGTGTTGCTTACATAAGTTCTACCTTTGTTTCATGTGTTGATTATGTAAGGTCAAGCTGTGTTTCATGTTTTGCTTACGTAAGTTTCACGTGCGTTTCGTGCGTTGCTTACGTAAGTTTCACGTGTGTGTCATGTGTTGCTTACGTAAGTTTCACGTGTGTTTCATGTGTTGCTTACGTAAGTTTCACGTGTGTTTCATGTGTTGCTTACGTAAGTTCCACATGTGTTTCATGTGTTGCTTACTTAATTTTCCCGTGTGTTTCATGTGTTGCTTACGTAAGTTTCACATGTATTTCATGTGTTGCTTACGTAAGTTACACGTATGTTTCATGTCTTGCTTACGTAATTTTCACGTGTGTATCATGTGTTGCTTACCTAAGTTTCACGTGTATTTCATGCGTTGCTTACGTAAGTTTCACGTGTGTTTCATGTGTTGCTTACGTAAGTTTCACGTGTGTTTCATGACTTGCTTACGTAATTTTCACGTGTGTTTCATGTCTTGCTTACGTAAGTTTCACGTGTGTTTCATGTCTTGCTTACGTAAGTTTCACGTGTGTTTCATGTCTTGCTTACGTAAGTTTCACGGGTGTTTCATGTGTTGGTTTTGAAAACTTGAAACTGTTTCACGTACTGAGCACTAAGTCCTGGTAGTGTTTCATGTGTTTAGCGTTATTACAACTCCTAGTTTTGTCACTGTTGTTTAAGTTCACTGGTGTGTGTGTCTGTGTCTGTGTGTGTGTGTGTGTGTGTGTGTGTGTGTGTGTGTGTATGTGTTTAGCTATTGTCATTTTCAGTTTGTGGTTTGTGTATGTTTGTGAGATCCGTCGGACCACGATTGGTCCGCCACGGGCCCTGGCCTGTGGGTGGCCTGTTCCTTGGGTTATCAAACATCGCGAAGATGTTATATTGTGAAAGTTGTTCTCGTTGTATACCTTACACGTTCGTCTGCGGGTCTCGAACCTACAGCTTACCAAGGCTACCGACTCGGATCTCCAAAAGCCAACCCTTGAAGCTTAACAACCTAAACCTAAGTTATAACCGTGCACACACACGGGGGTTGTGGAATGGCATAATAAGTGTATAACAACGCGTATATCTACAGTTGACATATCTACCTGCAACACTCTACCCTCCCTCACACGGACAGGAGGTAGGAACACTGCAGATGTATAATCGTAATATGTTCACTGGATGTCCACCAGGTAAGCATATATTTCATGATCGCATAACTTCAGTGTTTGCCAGTCAACTTGGTAAGAAGTTCCCGTAAAGTCTGTGTTTCTAACGCCAGACTGTTTATGCAAAGCCAAGCTGTTCCAACAACTCCAGGCTGTTCTGACAACACCAGGCTGTTCTGACAACACCAGGATGTTCTTACAACACCAGGATGTTCTTACAACACCAGGATGTTCATACAAGGCCAGGATGTTCTTACAACACCAGGATGTTCTTACAACACCAGGATGTTCTTACAACACCAGGATGTTCTTACAACACCAGGATGTTCTTACAACACCAGGATGTTCTTACAACACCAGGATGTTCTTACAACACCAGGATGTTCTTACAACACCAGGATGTTCTTACAACACCAGGATGTTCATACAACACCAGGATGTTCTTACAACACCAGGATGTTCTTACAACACCAGGATGTTCTTACAACACCAGGATGTTCTTACAACACCAGGATGTTCTTACAACACCAGGATGTTCTTACAACACCAGGTTGTTCCTACAACACTATGATGTTCTCACAACAGCAGGCGGTTCTTACAACACCAGGCTGTTACAACACCTGGATGTTCTTACAACACCAGGATGTTCTTAAATCCTTTGTCTGTTCTCCTGACGACAGTTCTCTCAGTTCATTTTGCAATTGAAAACGAAAACTCCTTGTTTATCGTTTCCTTGTTTTTGAGACATAATATCTTTCTAACCAAACAACAACAATAGCGTTTCTTAAATTTCTCATATTTACAGTCTAGAATCTTTGCTACATTCTCCCAGTTATTCATTTGTTATTCCTTCGTTATTTAGCAACATTATTCACGGTCTTCTGACACCCATAGTTCTTGTCATGAATGACATTATTCTCCTCCTTCATTCTACATTATAATGTCTCCGTCAATACATCTTTCTGACATTTTTGCCTCCAGCGCAGTACACTCCTCATACAGTCATCATTCATGGTCTTCCACCTCAGAACGTCCCTCGTATAGCACCAATATCCAAATCCTTCCATCACTGTACTTTCCCCACGCAAAGCCATCATCGAAGTACGTCCATCGCTTATGCCTTCCTCGTCTCAGAAGAAGACTGGAGGAGACGTCTCCTTCACGGGTACTCCTCCATGCCGTCAGGATGGTCTAGCCCCTGGCTCCAGTAGCAGTGCCTCCTTGATGCTGATATGAGCCAGATTTGTCAACCTTAGACATAATGGCGTGTATCAGGAGCCCACGACTTGAGTCTGCTAATATGTACCCATTTTACATCTGGGAGGGATATTGGTGTGCGATACCAGTCCATCAATCAAGAAGGTTGGGAGGGAAGAGGAGGGATGGGGTGGGGGGATGTAGTGGATGATGGAGGGCTGGGAGAGAAAGTAGAGGAGGGTGGAGGGTAGGGGAGGGAAGCAGAGAGGGATTGAGGATAGGGGGAGGGAAGCAGATAGGGATGGAGGTAGGGGAGGGAAGTCAAGAGGGATGGAGGGTAGGAGAGAAATCAAGAGGGATGGAGGGTAGGGGGGAGTCAAGAGGGATGGAGGGTAGGAGAGAAATCAAGAGGGATGGAGGGTAGGAGAGAAATCAAGAGGGATGGAGGGTAGGAGAGAAATCAAGAGGGATGGAGGGTAGGAGAGAAATCAAGAGGGATGGAGGGTAGGAGAGAAATCAAGAGGGATGGAGGGTAGGAGAGAAATCAAGAGGGATGGAGGGTAGGAGAGAAATCAAGAGGGATGGAGGGTAGGAGAGAAATCAAGAGGGATGGAGGGTAGGAGAGAAATCAAGAGGGATGGAGGGTAGGAGAGAAATCAAGAGGGATGGAGGGTAGGAGAGAAATCAAGAGGGATGGAGGGTAGGAGAGAAATCAAGAGGGATGGAGGGTAGGAGAGAAATCAAGAGGGATGGAGGGTAGGAGAGAAATCAAGAGGGATGGAGGGTAGGAGAGAAATCAAGAGGGATGGAGGGTAGGAGAGAAATCAAGAGGGATGGAGGGTAGGAGAGAAATCAAGAGGGATGGAGGGTAGGAGAGAAATCAAGAGGGATGGAGGGTAGGAGAGAAATCAAGAGGGATGGAGGGTAGGAGAGAAATCAAGAGGGATGGAGGGTAGGAGAGAAATCAAGAGGGATGGAGGGTAGGAGAGAAATCAAGAGGGATGGAGGGTAGGGGGGAGTCAAGAGGGATGGAGGGTAGGAGAGAAATCAAGAGGGATGGAGGGTAGGGGGGAGTCAAGAGGGATGGAGGGTAGGAGAGAAATCAAGAGGGATGGAGGGTAGGAGAGAAATCAAGAGGGATGGAGGGTAGGAGAGAAATCAAGAGGGATGGAGGGTAGGAGAGAAATCAAGAGGGATGGAGGGTAGGGGGGAGTCAAGAGGGATGGAGGGTAGGGGGGAGTCAAGAGGGATGGAGGGTAGGGGGGAGTCAAGAGGGATGGAGGGTAGGAGAGAAATCAAGAGGGATGGAGGGTAGGGGGGAGTCAAGAGGGATGGAGGGTAGGAGAGAAATCAAGAGGGATGGAGGGTAGGGGGGAGTCAAGAGGGATGGAGGGTAGGGGGGAGTCAAGAGGGATGGAGGGTAGGGGGGAGTCAAGAGGGATGGAGGGTAGGGGGGAGTCAAGAGGGATGGAGGGTAGGGGGGAGTCAAGAGGGATGGAGGGTAGGGGGGAGTCAAGAGGGATGGAGGGTAGGGGGGAGTCAAGAGGGATGGAGGGTAGGGGGGAGTCAAGAGGGATGGAGGGTAGGAGAGAAATCAAGAGGGATGGAGGGTAGGAGAGAAATCAAGAGGGATGGAGGGTAGGGGGGAGTCAAGAGGGATGGAGGGTAGGAGAGAAATCAAGAGGGATGGAGGGTAGGGGAGGGAAGTCAAGAGGGATGGAGGGTAGGGGGGAGTCAAGAGGGATGGAGGGTAGGGGGGAGTCAAGAGGGATGGAGGGTAGGAGAGAAATCAAGAGGGATGGAGGGTAGGAGAGAAATCAAGAGGGATGGAGGGTAGGAGAGAAATCAAGAGGGATGGAGGGTAGGAGAGAAATCAAGAGGGATGGAGGGTAGGAGAGAAATCAAGAGGGATGGAGGGTAGGAGAGAAATCAAGAGGGATGGAGGGTAGGAGAGAAATCAAGAGGGATGGAGGGTAGGAGAGAAATCAAGAGGGATGGAGGGTAGGAGAGAAATCAAGAGGGATGGAGGGTAGGAGAGAAATCAAGAGGGATGGAGGGTAGGAGAGAAATCAAGAGGGATGGAGGGTAGGAGAGAAATCAAGAGGGATGGAGGGTAGGAGAGAAATCAAGAGGGATGGAGGGTAGGAGAGAAATCAAGAGGGATGGAGGGTAGGAGAGAAATCAAGAGGGATGGAGGGTAGGAGAGAAATCAAGAGGGATGGAGGGTAGGAGAGAAATCAAGAGGGATGGAGGGTAGGAGAGAAATCAAGAGGGATGGAGGGTAGGAGAGAAATCAAGAGGGATGGAGGGTAGGAGAGAAATCAAGAGGGATGGAGGGTAGGAGAGAAATCAAGAGGGATGGAGGGTAGGAGAGAAATCAAGAGGGATGGAGGGTAGGAGAGAAATCAAGAGGGATGGAGGGTAGGAGAGAAATCAAGAGGGATGGAGGGTAGGAGAGAAATCAAGAGGGATGGAGGGTAGGGGGGAGTCAAGAGGGATGGAGGGTAGGAGAGAAATCAAGAGGGATGGAGGGTAGGGGGGAGTCAAGAGGGATGGAGGGTAGGAGAGAAATCAAGAGGGATGGAGGGTAGGAGAGAAATCAAGAGGGATGGAGGGTAGGAGAGAAATCAAGAGGGATGGAGGGTAGGAGAGAAATCAAGAGGGATGGAGGGTAGGAGAGAAATCAAGAGGGATGGAGGGTAGGGGAGGGAAGTCAAGAGGGATGGAGGGTAGGAGAGAAATCAAGAGGGATGGAGGGTAGGGGGGAGTCAAGAGGGATGGAGGGTAGGGGGGAGTCAAGAGGGATGGAGGGTAGGAGAGAAATCAAGAGGGATGGAGGGTAGGGGGGAGTCAAGAGGGATGGAGGGTAGGGGGGAGTCAAGAGGGATGGAGGGTAGGGGAGGGAAGTCAAGAGGGATGGAGGGTAGGGGAGGGAGAAGGAGAGAGAGAGAGAGGAGAGAGAGAGAGAGAAAGAGAGAGAGTGGAAAGTTTGCACGAAGGAAAGATAGCGGAGCAGACTTAGGAAACAGTGTTCAGAACACAATCATTTTCCTCGTCCTGCATTATTGGAGCTTGTTGTTGTCGTACATTTTTACCTAATTTTTGTCCAGTTTACTTTTTCTCCAACATCTCCACCTCGACCTGCACTTACTACACCACCCTGCTACATGATCCGGCCAGTGGGAGGGGCAACAAGCAATTACCAGAAAAGTAATTCACACGTCAAAAAATATGACAATCTCAAACCTCACCTGAGGCACAGAATCTGGAAATTGTTATGACCAAATGAAATCTACGTTAAAGAAATAATTGTTTACGATGACTGGCTCAAGCACCTGAGGGCACTTTAGGGAAGAATATATATATATATATATATATATATATATATATATATATATATATATATATATATATATATATATATATTTTTTTTTTTTTTTTTTTTTTTTTTTTTTTTATACTTTGTCGCTGTCTCCCGCGTTTGCGAGGTAGCGCAAGGAAACAGACGAAAGAAATGGCCCAACCCCCCCCCCCCATACACATGTACATACACACGTCCACACACGCAAATATACATACCTACACAGCTTTCCATGGTTTACCCCAGACGCTTCACATGCCTTGATTCAATCCACTGACAGCACGTCAACCCCTGTATACCACATGACTCCAATTCACTCTATTCCTTGCCCTCCTTTCACCCTCCTGCATGTTCAGGCCCCGATCACACAAAATCTTTTTCACTCCATCTTTCCACCTCCAATTTGGTCTCCCTCTTCTCCTCGTTCCCTCCACCTCCGACACATATATCCTCTTGGTCAATCTCTCCTCACTCATTCTCTCCATGTGCCCAAACCATTTCAAAACACCCTCTTCTGCTCTCTCAACCACGCTCTTTTTATTTCCACACATCTCTCTTACCCTTACGTTACTTACTCGATCAAACCACCTCACACCACACATTGTCCTCAAACATCTCATTTCCAGCACATCCATCCTCCTGCGCACATCTCTATCCATAGCCCACGCCTCGCAACCATACAACATTGTTGGAACCACTATTCCCTCAAACATACCCATTTTTGCTTTCCGAGATAATGTTCTCGACTTCCACACATTTTTCAAGGCTCCCAAAATTTTCGCCCCCTCCCCCACCCTATGATCCACTTCCGCTTCCATGGTTCCATCCGCTGACAGATCCACTCCCAGATATCTAAAACACTTCACTTCCTCCAGTTTTTCCCCATTCAAACTCACCTCCCAATTGACTTGACCCTCACCCCTACTGTACCTAATAACCTTGCTCTTATTCACATTTACTCTCAACTTTCTTCTTCCACACACTTTACCAAACTCAGTCACCAGCTTCTGCAGTTTCTCACATGAATCAGCCACCAGCGCTGTATCATCAGCGAACAACAACTGACTCACTTCCCAAGCTCTCTCATCCCCAACAGACTTCATACTTGCCCCTCTTTCCAGGACTCTTGCATTTACCTCCCTTACAACCCCATCCATAAACAAATTAAACAACCATGGAGACATCACACACCCCTGCCGCAAACCTACATTCACTGAGAACCAATCACTTTCCTCTCTTCCTACACGTACACATGCCTTACATCCTCGATAAAAACTTTTCACTGCTTCTAACAACTTGCCTCCAACACCATATATTCTTAATACCTTCCACAGAGCATCTCTATCAACTCTATCATATGCCTTCTCCAGATCCATAAATGCTACATACAAATCCATTTGCTTTTCTAAGTATTTCTCACATACATTCTTCAAAGCAAACACCTGATCCACACATCCTCTACCACTTCTGAAACCGCACTGCTCTTCCCCAATCTGATGCTCTGTACATGCCTTCACCCTCTCAATCAATACCCTCCCATATAATTTACCAGGAATACTCAACAAACTTATACCTCTGTAATTTGAGCACTCACTCTTATCCCCTTTGCCTTTGTACAATGGCACTATGCACGCATTCCGCCAATCCTCAGGCACCTCACCATGAGTCATACATACATTAAATAACCTTACCAACCAGTCAACAATACAGTCACCCCCTTTTTTAATAAATTCCACTGCAATACCATCCAAACCTGCTGCCTTGCCGGCTTTCATCTTCCGCAAAGCTTTTACTACCTCTTCTCTGTTTACCAAATCATTTTCCCTAACCCTCTCACTTTGCACACCACCTCGACCAAAACACCCTATATCTGCCACTCTGTCATCAGACACATTCAACAAACCTTCAAAATACTCATTCCATCTCCTTCTCACATCACCGCTACTTGTTATCACCTCCCCATTTACGCCCTTCACTGAAGTTCCTATTTGCTCCCTTGTCTTACGCACCCTATTTACCTCCTTCCAGAACATCTTTTTATTCTCCCTAAAATTTACTGATAGTCTCTCACCCCAACTCTCATATATATATATATATATATATATATATATATATATATATATATATATATATATAAATATATATATATTTATTTATTTATTTTGCTTTGTCGCTGTCTCCCGCGTTTGCGAGGTAGCGCAAGGAAACAGACAAAAGAAATGGCCAAACCCACCCACATACACAAGTATATACACACACGTCCACATACGCAAATATACATACCTATACATCTCAATGTACACATATATATACACACACAGACACATACATATATACCCATGCACACAATTCACACTGTCTGCCTTTATTCATTCCCATCGCCACCTCGCCACACATGGAATACCGTCCCCCTCCCCCCTCATGTGTGCGGGGTAGCGCTAGGAAAAGACAACAAAGGCCTCATTCGTTCACATTCAGTCTCTAGCTGTCATGCAATAATGCCCGAAACCACAGCTCCCTTTCCACATCCAGGCCCCACACAGCTTTCCATGGTTTACCCCAGACGCTTCACATGCCCTGATTCAATCCACTGACAGCACGTCAACCCCGGTATACCACATCGATCCAATTCACTCTATTCCTTGCCCGCCTTTAACCCTCCTGCGTGTTCAGGCCTCGATCACTCAAAATCTTTTTCACTCCATCTTTCCACCTCCAATTTGGTCTCCCACTTCTCCTCGTTCCCTCCACCTTCGACACATATATCCTCTTGGTCAATCTTTCCTCACTCATTCTCTCCATGTGCCCAAACCATTTCAAAACACCCTCTTCTGCTCTCTCAACCACGCTCTTTTTATTTCCACACATCTCTCTTACCCTTACATTACTTACTCGATCAAACCACCTCACACCACACATTGTCCTCAAACATCTCATTTCCAGCACATCCACCCTCCTGCGCACAACTCTATCCATAGCCCACGCCTCGCAACCATACAACATTGTTGGAACCACTATTCCTTCAAACATACCCATTTCTGCTTTCCGAGATAGTGTTCTCGACTTCCACACATTCTTCAAGGCTCCCAGGATTTTCGCCCCCTCCCCCACCCTATGATTCACTTCCGCTTCCATGGTTCCATCCGCTGTCAGATCCACTCCCAGATATCTAAAACACTTTACTTCCTCCAGTTTTTCTCCATTCAAACTTACCTTCCAATTGACTTGACCCTCAACCCTACTGTACCTAATAACCTTGCTCTTACTCACATTTACTCTTAACTTTCTTCTTTCACACACTTTACCAAACTCATATATACATATATATATATATATATATATATATATATATATATATATATATATATATATATATATATATATATATATTTTCTTTCTTTTATACTATTCGCCATTTCCCGCATTAGCGAGGTAGCGTTAAGAACAGAGGACTGGGCCTTTGAGGGAATATCCTCACCTGGCCCCCTTCCCTGTTCCTTCTTTTAGGAAAAAACAAACAAACAAGAGGGGAGGATCTCTAGCCCCCCGCTCCCTTCCCTTTTAGTCGCCTTCTACGACACGCAGGGAATACGTGGGAAGTATTCTTTCTCCCCTATCCCCAGGGATAATTATATATATATATATATATATATATATATATATATATATATATATATATATATATATATATATATATATATATATATATATATATATATCACAACTTAAGTTCATATAGAGAGAACTTATTTACCCAAGTGTGTGAGGAGTAATGTATGTAGATGTTGAGTGCGCAGCTCAGCTTTCTTCGTTATCCTTATTTCATTTCCATCAGTGTCTATTCTTAGCTTTCCTATACACAAGCTTAAGCTTAAGCTTTGAGAAGCTTAACCCATTAAGCACAACCTGACCATGAACCATTAATCACGGTGATACGAGCTTTGGGTAGGATGGTCCGGCAGTTATCATGACCCTTGTGGGTCAGGTCAAAGGCCAAGCCACTATCATTGTGCTCAAGATCATACCGTCATGCACCAGATCATACCGTCATGCACCAGATCATACCGTCATGTACCAGATCATACCGTCATGTACCAGATCATACCGTCATGCACCAGATCATACCGTCATGTACCAGATCATACCGTCATGTACCAGATCATACCGTCATGCACCAGATCATACCGTCATGTACCAGATCATACCGTCATGTACCAAATCATACCGTCATGCACCAGATCATACCGTCATGTACCAGATCATACCGTCATGCACAAGATCATACCGTCATGCACCAGATCATACCGTCATGTACCAGATCATACCGTCATGCACAAGATCATACCGTCATGCACCAGATCATACCGTCATGTACCAGATCATACCGTCATGCACAAGATCATACCGTCATGCACCAGATCATACCGTCATGCACCAGATCATACCGTCATGTACCAGATCATACCGTCATGTACCAGATCATACCGTCATGTACCAGATCATACCGTCATGCACCAGATCATACCGTCATGCACCAGATCATACCGTCATGTACCAGATCATACCGTCATGCGCGAGGCCATATCGTCACGCACAAGATCATGCACTCATGTTCAGGTGTTCTGGTGAGTGTTCTTCAATAACCCTGTTCTTCCTGCCACCTGACTAGTACGTGAAGGATCGCTGAGTTTGGAGTCTCTCCTCACATCATCTGCAGGTGACCTGGTCCTTGTGAGGACACGATCCACACCTGACCTTGCAGGACCCTGGTCTGGTCCTGCAAGGTTGGGGGTCTGCTCTTCTTGCAGCCACGCAGACCTCCAGGCAGACGTGTGGCCTCTGTGTGCAAGACTGACCACCTGTTGCACTGCGGGCAATATTTTGTATGATTTAGAAGTATGCTTTTCCTAAATACCGGACGTGGAACGTATATTGTTCATACACAGTCCATGATCCAGCGTTCATACAACATCCATGAATCCAAATGCTAGGTTTCACAGCCAGGAACATAGATTACAAGATTCTAGAAACATTTCTCACACTTTACAATTCTCATGTAAGTCCACACCTTAAGGTCCAGTTTTCGTCCCCAAACTATAAAAAAAGACGAGGAAAAATTAGAGCAAGTACAAAGATGCGCGACAAAATTGATTCCGTCCCTTAGAAATCTGACATACAAAGAGAGACTAAAAGGATTGGACCTTTTATCTAAAATCCATCTTTACGTATCTAAGATTCCTTCGGTTCTGATAAATCCTGTTGCATCTGGCATACTCTCAACTTGCATAGAATCTTAGCTTTCAAGACAATTTACTGTCTCACTACAGGGAAGGTGAGGTAGGACTGAGACCAAAGACTTTACAGTGTCCTTGTTAAACAAATATCCGATTACCTTCAGAAACATCTTTCCACAAGCTGGCTACCAGACTCAAGCTTGGGCACGGAGTCTTCAGCTTAAGTGCAGAGCTAACTTCACACAAAGAGCGCCACCTCTCCGGCTCACGTTTTGTAAAAGTCTGCGTAACTGAGCGGCGAACTTTGGCAGTCACCCCCAGTAAAAATGGCAACAACATAATTACTAAAGAAAAACTGGTATTTAGCAATGCAAACACATTCGGGTCTCTAGCATCAACCTTTAGTTCATCTGTTTGTAAGTTTGGTAAGAGTTATTTCAAACCAGCCTGGAAACTGAACATCTTGAGCAGGGAACTTCTGCCTCCAGGCATAAAAAGATTTGAATTAAACCTTGTCTTTGTCCCAATGTTGTCATGTGTGTTCCAGCAACATACGCTGTCAGGAGCGACTCCGCTTTTTGAAGAAGCCTTTAGAGCCGAGTGACAGCAATACGTTTATAGAAAAAGCGACAATTAAAAAGTGAATTCATAAAGCAGTGAGAACTGCTCTGTGTTGTCAGCAAAACATTATTTATTTTTTCTTTATCATTCTAATTAGTTTGAATTCTTGAAAGACGTTACAAGCATCGCAGAGCTTGACATACGACCCTCACAACCTTGTCAACTTGAAATATTTCTTATCAATTCTTCGTTTTGTGTTGTCAATTCTTATACACCCGCATCCTTCTCTTCTCTTGCAACACTGTGGTCTTACTGGCGCAACATCTGCAACAGCTGCTGTGCTCACCTGGGGTTGGAGGGTTGTATTGCTGCTCGTGGCTACTCTCTGTAGCATTATACCCACAATATTGTCCTCTACTCTTGCAATTTCTGAGTTACCTCTGGTAACAGGATGGCTCGGGTTTGCAATATCCTTGCTCCCTTTTGCAACATCGTTTCTCAGTATCACAAAACCAGAATCACCCTTCCAGTACTTTGTACTTTTGCAAAATAATGGGAACATATTGCAAGGCTGGATGTCGTACTCTCACAAAGTCATGGAAACATATTGCAAGGCTGGATAACTTTTCATTGGCCTCCCCAGGCAAAATTAAACGTTATTGCAAGGTCTAGGCCAACTGTTGCAGCATTCGTCTCCCGTCTGTCAGCACCGGACAAAACATCACCAAATCTTGTGCTCTGGTCTTGGTTGTGGCCATGGTTGTACGTTGGTCTTGATAGTAGTAAAAGCTGTTCGTCCTTCTGCGACAAGATGAGTTGTCATTTTGTCCCTATGGATAAAGAAAATATATATCTAATATCCATGACTATATCCGGCATATATTGTACCAGACAGACACCTAAGGGTCAGGTTAAAGACCATACCTAAGTGTTGTATCATAACACCGTGACAGCTGCTTCTTGGTTGGTTCACAGAGGAATTGTGAGCCAGCTGTTTCTCCTTACTTGATGGGGTGTTCCTTCAGGATCATGATCTGGTCATGCAGGAATAGTCTCCTCTGCAGCCTCTGGGTCTCCAGACATCCTTGTGGCCTCCTCGTGCAGGATTTCTCGCGCGTTGCATCGCCGACAAAGATTTTATACAATATTTGAAAGCGTATCTTTCAAAAAACATTCATTTAACATAAAGGCAATGTCTGCAAAAACCCTTGTCCACGCCAATTATTCTTAAAGGCAAAACACAGACAAGAATTAATGAGGGTATAATCATATAACACCCTCAGGGTGACATCATCGTTCTAATGGTCGCTGAGACTAACTTTTAACGGTGTGAGCAAGAACAACCCGCCTCAGTATGACTCAGGCTATCTTTAGGCAAGGAAGTTCCTTCTTTACTCTTCCTGGCTGCCCCTTCATTTTAAGAATTTTGCTTCTGGGAGCTAAATTTTTTCCACCTGTGCTTCAAGATGTTAGCTCTTATCTTTCTAAGGAGGAAGAAGATCCGAATTCTTGCCTAGAAGCGAGAAAATATGGCTACACGTGAGTTGTATTGACGTATTGAGCGCTCAGATCGCGCGATCATGGGGCTTTCTCGCCAGCGCTCGTCGTCTCCCTGACAACGTCATCTTACCACTAAAACCTATCCCTGGTCGCCCAAGGAAGACTTCTAGTTCCACAGATAATCTCCTGAGACGAGAGGTATGGAAGCAACCCCATATTGCAGCTGCTGAATTCAAGAATAGCCATCCAAAACTTCTAGGAAACATCTCTCAAAGAACCATTCAACATCGCCGGCAAAAGAACATCTCATTCCATCCTGCAAACCAGCTGTCAAATCCCTGCTCACGAAGGAATTATAACGCAAACGACCACGTATTTGCAGAGAAATACCAGGACTGGAGTGATCAACAGAGAAGTAAGGCAGGGGAGGGTGAGGAGGCCGGAGGGTGCCAGGTGGTACGACTCATTTTACAGTGAAGTCGGTGAAGCACCCACATAGTATGATGATCTGGGGTTGCCTAGTGGTGCATTAAGTAGGGGAGGATTCGTCTTCTTACCTACAAACACTACAGTGAATGGAGAACAGTACATTAAGGTGATAGAGGATCATCTACTTCCTTAATATGAGATTCACGGGTAAGGTCACTTTATGCAGGATAATTACCCTTGCCATAAGGCTTGAACTCCCCCAGCCTAAACCCAATATAAAACTGCTGGAACCATATGAAAGTCAAGTTTGCTTCCCGCAACACCTCGTGTGGGCATCGCCTCATTCAGAAGATCAAGACCTTATGGACTCAGTACATGGACCTAGAATACTTCAGGAACCTTGCCAGCGCCACTCCCAGACGTGCAGTCAAGGTCACTGGAGACATGACAAAGTACTGTAATATAAATCTGACGTTTTATTTTGTTCATTTTTGTGATGGACAAAGTTTTTGCGGACACGGTATGTATCATATAGATGCTTAGGTTACATCTGATTTTCATACGATATTACGAAGCATCTGGTATGTATATGACAAACCTATACATCTAGCTCTTAAGACATTATCTTGCCTATCCACCACAGATAAAGACAAACAAGCTTTTGATCAGCTCAAGCTGGACCTTTCCATAAGCTGGACACAAAATCTTCCGCTTAAGTTTGCAGCTTAAAACATTTTAAAACACCAAGTTATTAGTTCTTGTTGAGAACAGTATGAGTAACTAAGCTGTGAACTTGTGTTATCACCCTTGATAAAAACCATAACTGCAGAACAATCAAGCAGAACTTCTTTCTCTGTATCACAACGGTCAATCCTCGTGTGGTCAGTCTCCGTACACAAACTATGGGAAGCATCGGCTAGACTCGTAAGTTGGACCCAAGCCTTGTTGGCGGGGGAAGGATTTAGACGGCTCAAGAGAGCAATGGCCTAAAAATGATACCTGCAAAACAAGAAAAGAGCAACTGGAACACTGTGAAAAATGATGAAAAGGTTTTCCACTGCATTCAAACTGCTCGGCGACGGAACATCTTGGACTTGGATCTTCTTTATTCATGTGTAAACACGAAGTAAAATTCACCTTTGTACACCACTGTCGTCGTTCGTGTGTGTTGTAAAAATATTAGTTTTCATGAGTGTCTCCGCTTACTGAAGAGGCTTCAGGTAGGAGTGACACCAACTGATCTAACATAAAAGTTCCGATTTTTAGCAAAAGGTAAATAAAACTGTAAATTTCACAGCTTTCTCAACGAACCAAGATCCATTTTCTCTCCATTTTCTTTTCATTCTAAATCATTTCAGCACCTGAGACACTTTACACGTAAATCCTTCATTAGCTCGTCATTTGACCTTTGCAACATCGTGAAGTTAAAACATTTCTTATATCGTCTTTTGTTTCGTGTTTCTTATACCTTCCGACCCTCCTTGACCAACGTCATGACTCCATCTCATAACACCGTAAGCATAAAGACACAGTATCTACATCATGCTGTCGCAGCATCTAGAGTACTTCTTGCGCCGGAATGTGATGCTCTTGTTACTGTATCGACCTTTTCAAGTGGCTTCAACACTGAGGTTATTTCTGTCACTACTACAAGATTTATGCTAAAGGAAGTTGTCCTTACCAGAGTAAGTTTACCATAGCGTCTTACAGTTACTCTGCAGAGCATGTTATCCTCCTCCCTACAATATTCTGCCTGCAGCTACACTATCATTTACCATGGTGTAACAGCCTGGCTATGTTTTGCAACACTGTTGCTTTATTTTGCATCTCTTTTGCTCAGTATTGCAAAATCAGAACGACCATTTTCAGTGTTTTATACTTTAGCAAAGTAATGAAAGTATATTGCAGAGCTGGATGCTGCACTTGTGCAACATGATCGGTACATAAAGAGAAGTTACATTATGTACTTTTGCAACATTATGGACATTATAGGTTTGGAGTATATGCTCTTGCAACATCGTTGAACCACTGTAAAGTAGGATGAATTACTCTTGCAACATCAGGCAAACAATGGAACGTTGGACTGCTCTTCCTTGGCCTCCCCCAAGCAAAATTAAAAAAGGAAATTGCAAAATCTTGGCCAAGTGTTGCAACATTCGTCTTTCGTCTGGCGTCACTGCATAAAACAGAACAAAAAACTTGTGTTTCTTTCTTCGCTGTGGCTATTGTTGATCTTTGGTCTTCATTATGGCTATTGTTGTGATCCATTCTTGGTCATGTGTATTCTGAGATGTGGTTGTATTCTTACAAGCAGATGAGCCACTAATTTGGCCTAGCGACTATAGCAAATGTGCAGCTATTTCACACCTGTTACTTCAGCAGTTATTCTAATCGAACTTTATCTGGCCATCATATGGAACCAAGACTCTACCCTCGTGGTCAAGAGGTATAGTGTGTGGCCTTCATAACAATCTGATACTTGCCTCTTGAGTAGTTCTTGGAAAACAAGTGGGCCAGCTGTGTGTCCCTGCAGGAAGTAATGTCCTGTTACGTGAAGACAACTTATTTTCTTGTGAGATCTCTGGTGGAACTCGCTCCCCTGTAGAATCAAGGTCGGTTCTTGCTGCCTCCAGGCAGACTTGTAGCCTCCGTATGCATGAGTGACCCCATGTTCCATCATAAGCAAGTTTTGTAATATGTAAAAACATAATTTCTTAAATAACTCAAGAAACACATATTGTTTATAACCCTATCTTAAATGTTACCACTTTCTACCATGCATCAGGTTCTGATGAATTATTAGAACACTTTTAGTATACTTTCGACACACATACACTAATAAGATAAAACAAGAAACGTTTTCCCGTCTCACTACTGTAATGAAAACAAAAGACATTTCAATTCTTCTGGCAAACGTTTCTGACGCAGGCAGACCTCTCCACAACATGGCTGCAAGACTGAAGCTCAGATGCAAAATCTTGCGCTGAAGAGCCAAGCTGAGCACACAGGAGATCACCACCTTAGTGGTTCTGGTCTGGAGGAGTAACAGTATAAATGTTCAAGACAGAATCCTTCTTTCTGACACCATGTTTACCAAATTGATATTTTATGTAAATGTATTGTTTTTACACCAGCCAGGAAACAGTCATTATGGCCTCGGTAACTCTACAACCAGGAATGAACATGAACTACAGTTCATCCTTGTAGGTTGAGCTGTAGTTCATTTTCGTTCATATTCATTCCACTTTAATCGTGTGTGTTCTAGGAACACCAGTTCTCACAAGTCCATCTCCTGAAGAAGCATCAGACGAAAGTAACGTCAGTTGATGGATAGTAAAACTTTCCTTTACTAGTAAAGAAATAAATCAATATTACAAAATGATTTTACTACGTCATTAGCCAACCAATCCTTTAAGTATTTTCATCATAATTGGTTTAGATTCTTGTAGAACAAAAGCTGAATGCATCGTATAGCTTGATATTTGACCCTTATAACTCTAGGAACTTAAAACATACGTAAATAATGCTTCGTCTCCTGTTTCCACTTCTTACACATTCAGACCCTTCCCTTCTGTGGCTACCCCTTGCACCAGTGTATATAATCAATGACAAAGTATCTGTAACTTTCCCTCGCTTTATCAATATCTCCTTTAGCATCTGCTTGCGATATTTTGCTTGTCTGTGTCTAGCTTTTGAAAAACCGTGGCCTTCGATTTTAACATAGACGGCTACTTATGCGACTGGCGTATGATCAATTATGCTAACTTGAAGAGGATTAGTATACCATCTTGCAGGCTCTCTCTGCAGCATCATGTCCACACTCTCCAATATTTCAATCAACTTCTACAGTATTTTCTTTCTACTCCTGCAACGTCAGGAATACCAATGGCGAGTTTCGCTAACATTTGTAGTGACTTCTTTTCCAGCCGGGTAGACCCGTCGTGTGAAGCAGCGTGATACATTCCTACAACAACAGAAAAACAGTTCAGGGGTTGAGTGCTTTTTCCTTGGCCTCCTAAAGCAAATTTTCAGAAAGTTATTTAGGAAAAAAATATTTCGCCCAACCGTTGCAACACTCGGCTTGCGTCTGATGGTACGAAACATTACAGAAATAAATTTGTACTTCTTTCTTGGCTTTGGCTTTTGTTTTCCTTCGATCTTGGTTCTTGCTATTGTTTGGGTGTAGTTGCAATGCAGGCAACAAGAAGAAAAATTGGCTTTTGTCTCGGTGGATCCACATAGGCAGAATACATGTATGTGTCCGGTTTTCATCTTGATCATTGTGGGTCAAGTAGAATCATGGGTCAGATTACTTCAGGCTGATGGCATAACCAAGTGTCGTGTCGTCCTGCTCCGTAGTTCAATGTGTGGCCTTCATAACACTTGCCTCCCGGGGTGTTGCTGGTGGATGTGTAGACTAGCAGTTGGTCCCTGTATGAAGAGATGTGATGTGAAAATAACATCTTTCATTGTATGACGTCTGATGAGGTCTGCTCCTCTTGACAATGGTCTGTTCGTGTAGGATCGTGGTCTCCTGCTGCAGCCTCGCAGCCAGTAGACATCCTTGTAGCCTCCGTCTGCAATACAGGCCATATGTTCCTCCATACGTATTGTTTTGAGAGATCTGAAGACACGTTCCTTTTAGCATTTAGGAACACATATTGTTTATACTCCCACAGTGCACGAAATGGCCATGTAATATCTACTTTGCAGGTATATCAGATACACCAGGGAGTGAAGAATACGAGGTCTGATACGATCTCACTACCACGATGAAAACAGAAGAGCTTAGAGTACTTCTGACGATTTGGTTTCTGTCCACACTCAGGGAGAGCTTTCTGTAAGCTGGCTACTGCGAGACTAAAGCTTGGACGCAAAGTCTTCTGCTTAATTGTAAAGGTGAGTACAGGTGAGAGGACCAGCTGACTAATTCTAGTCTGGATTGATTTCTGTAACTCAGCTGGAACTTGACACAGTCAGCCTTTGATGAAATCATTTGGGAACTGTATAAATGCTTTAAAGAAATTTGATATTTTCAGAACTGTAGAATAAAGGTATGATCGTTGCACTTCAATTAACTAAGTTTATGTTTTTATGTAAATGAAGTAAATTGCTTATACACCAGCCAGGAAACTGAACATCTTGGGCTTGGATCGTCTTCATCTGGGCATAAAGAGAATCTCATTATCTTCCTTGTAGTATGGCAGACGTGTGTACTCTACCTTGTAGTATGGCAGACGTGTGTACTCTACCTTGTAGTATGGCAGACGTGTGTACTTTCCATTGTAGTATGGCAGACGTGTGTACTCTACCTTGTAGTATGGCAGACGTGTGTACTTTCCATTGTAGTATGGCAGACGTGTTGTAGTATGGCAGACGTGTGTACTCTACCTTGTAGTATGGCAGACGTGTGTATTTTCCATTGTAGTATGGCAGACGTGTGTACTCTACCTTGTAGTATGGCAGACGTGTGTACTTTCCATTGTAGTATGGCAGACGTGTGTGTTACAGAAACATTAATCATCTTGAGTGCCTCCACTCACTGAAGAAATATTCAGAGCTGAGTGACGACGGATAATATGAAGTAAAATCTTCACTCACTCGCAAAAATCGAACAGATAAATAAACAATGAAAAACTGCACTGCGTCTTCAAAGAAAGAAAATCCATTTTTTTTCTATTGTAATTAGTTTGAGTTCTTGAAAGCAACCAAATGAGAGCTTCGTGGAGCTTGACATTTGATCATTATGTAGCCCTGTGAACTTGGAACATTTCTGATAGGTTCTTTTCCATTTATCACTTGTTCTACCCTGGGATCCTTCTCCAACAGAACGTGTCGTGTTTACCTCCTGCAACCCTGCACATAATGGCACAGGATCTACAACTTACCCTTGCAACAATGATATTACTCCTTGCATCTTCGTTTGATCCTTTTGTTCGTCTGTATCAACCTTCTGTAAACTTTGACCTCTCATGATAACAAGCCATTACCTCCCCACTGTACGATAAGACTCATTCCAACAGCATCAAAGAGGATTATGTATCGTCTTACAGCTACTCTTTGCGGCATTATAACCCACTCCTGCAGCTCA
>NC_092261.1:26212331-26234831 GCF_036320965.1 Panulirus ornatus
TAACAGGCCAACTCTGATGAAGGGGAGAAATAGAAACATTTATCAGATCTCTGGAGGTGTCTGTACACCTGACATTTATGGGTAAAATGGTTACAGGAGACGGTAAGATGGAAGGGAGAATGAACTCCAAAGCTTACCTATTCGAGGAGAGAAGATGTAGCCTAACGGTCAATCTTCGAGTGGCTGGTTTACAGACACAAACTAAGGGAAACATTAGTCAGTCGCGTGCCTTGGGTTCAAACCTCAGTGGCGGGGATGCACGCAGACAGCTCATGAAATCCATGGACAAAAGAACACTAATAGCCCAGTAGCTCAGACAGAGAGCAGCAACATGACTATACATACAGGGATCATATTGCAATATGTTCAAGTCTGTCACTTGCATTCGTCAGAGATATTCTAAATATTGTGGTGATGTGGGTTATGGCTGATCTTCAAGAGCTGATTGGAATGAGCTATTTCGATACCTTTTTACTTTTAGCTTCTGTCACTTTTAGCTTTACATCAACATTAACTCAATTTACGTATGAATTTCACTTCCTCCGAAAAAAAGTAGATGAAGAAAGCAATGAAAGTTTTACCGAGTCGTCAGCAAACGATAAACCACTTTCTAATGACTCTAATTACTTTCAATATCAAAAACTGAAATACAAGTGAATGCTTCGTAGCGCATTATAGATGACTGCGATTCTGTGAACTGAAAATATTTTTTTTAGCGGTTCTTTGCCTCTTGACGCCACTTCTAGTGCGCTCGAATCCTTCATTACCAGAGTCTTAGCTATTTTCTGCATAAATGCAAATATGATGGCGCAGCATCTGCAACTTACTCTTGCAACATTGAAATCAGCTTTTGCATCTGCATGTGATATGAATGTTGGTCTGTATCTTTCATTTGTAATACGTTAGTCTACGACTGTAACACTGTGTCTCCCTCTGTCACTACTGTGTCTTATTCCAACAACAGTTGTTTTCACTCGCAGAGAAATAGTGATACGTCTTGCTGCTTCTCTTTCCTGCATTATAACAGGGATTTCCAAAACATTAACCTCCTCTTGCAGTACCGTATTCAACACCCTCAGCATCTAAATTACATCTTGTGATGTCTTGGTTTGAATATTTGCAACATTGCTGTTCTGTGTTATGAGATCAAAAATATCTTTTCCTGTTCTTCTGTACTTTCTTAAGGTACAGGAGACATATACTGTGAGGTTGGAGGATGGAATACTGTAACGTTATGGATACATATTACAAGACTTGGTGTTGTACCCCTGTAGCATCATGGAAGCATATTGCAAAGTTGTATGACTCTTCCTCCGTCTCCGACAGAAAATTAAAGGAGGTTATTGCAAGATTTAGGCCAACTGTTGCAGCAGTGCGCTCGCGTCTTGCATCATTGCACAAAATATCTTGTCTCGCAAACTTATGCTTCGGTCTAGCTTGTGGTTCTTTTTAGGATGTTCTTGTGTTGTTGGTACAAGATGAGCTTCTTCTTTGGCAGATATCAAAGTCATATATGTATATCCTCTTTGTCAATCTTTCCTCATTCATTTTCTCCATAAGGCCAAATCATTTCAACATACCCTCTTCTGCTCTCTCAACCACACTCTTTTTATTACCACACATATCTCGTACCCTTTCATTACTTACTCGATCAAACCACCTCACACCACATATTGTCCTCACATACTTCATTTTCAACACATCCACCCTCCTCCGCACAACCCTATCTATAGGCCATGCCTCGCATTCATATGATATTGTTTGGACCACTATTCCTTCAAACGTACCCAATTTGGCACTCCCAGTAAACGTTCTCTCTTTCCACTCATTCTTCATTGCTCCCAGAACCTTTGCATCTCACCTAAGTAATGATTCACTTCCGCTTCTTTGGTTCCATTCAATGACTTGTCCACTACAGGAATCCGAAACACTTCATTTCCTCCAAGTTTTCTTCATTCATACTCACACCCCAACTAACCTTTCCCTCAACCCTGGAAAACCTATCAAACTTGCCTTTATTCACATTTATTCTCAACTTCCTACTTTTACAGTCTTTCAAAGTCAGTCACCAACTTCTGCAGTTTCTCACTCGAATATGCCACCAGTGCTGTGTCATCAGCAAACATCAACCTGCTCACTTTCCAGGCCCTCTCATCCTGCACTGACTGCACACTCACTCCTCTCTCCAAAATTCTTACATTTACCTCCCTAACCACCCCATCCATAAACAAATTAAACAAACACGAGAGCATCACACACCCTTGCCGCAGACCGACCTTATGAATATATATATATATATATATATATATATATATATATATATATATATATATATATATATATATATATATATACATACACAAAACATCGCACTAGACCCTGATGATGATGATGAAGGGGTAATCGCTCTACAGTATAAGTTCAAATTATTTAGTTTATTGAAACTTTAGAATACACATGACGTATCACGGAGGAAATCCACCTCATCAGTTGTAAACAATACACAAAGTATCAAATCCCAACACCAACACACAGTCTTGCACAGCATGTTACCGCCATGCCACAGCAGAAACTGTATTTACTTTACCATGGCGGTAAGAGGGTGTACAAAGACTGTGTGTCGGTGCTGGGATTTGAAACTTTGTGTATTGTTTACATCTGATGAAGCGGAATGTCCTGTGTGATTATCATACTCTGTATTGTACAGTTTCAGTAAACTGAATTACCTGAAATCCTACTGAACACCGCCTACCCTTTTCATAATATATACATGTGTGTGTGTGTGTGTGTGTGTGTGTGTGTGTGTGTGTGTGTGTGAAAGTATGCATTTATGTATGTATGTATGTCAGGTTTCGTATACATTTAGTATATCTCAGAGGTTCTCAGACGTGTACTATTCGTCCTGCATAATGTATGAATTTGATGAGATGCGCTTGTATTTTCAGTCATCCCCCATCAAGCCAAAGACAAACTGAAGTGAGGGAGGTTCTCCATAATGGAATATTTTTATCCAGAGAGTCAGGCAGAATATAAAAGATAATATTATGTCGAGCTACAAGACTTTCGCTGGAGAGCGTAACACCGCTAAAGTTTTGACACGTGAGTTTTTTTTTTTACACTGTCTGTGTGCAGTGAAGAGCAGACTGCAGCTGGGGAGGGGTGTGTGTGTGTGTGTGTGTGAGATGCGGCCTCCAGTGTCCCATGTAATGGTGGCTGTAGCGTGTGGGATGTAACAAAGTGTGTCCCATGTACTAGTGGGGTACAGCCTGGTGTGTCCCATGCTATGGTTCTACTATGTGGGATATCCCCTGGTGTGTCCCATGTATTAGTTGATGTAGTGTGTGGGATATCCCCTGGTGTGTCACGTGCAGTGGTCGGTGTCGTGTGTGGGACATCCCCTGGTGTGTCACGTGCAGTGGTCGGTGTCGTGTGTGACCCTGGAACTCTCCTGTGAGGCCTTAACATACAACCCAAAAAAATGTTATACAGAGAAGTAGGAAAATGTGTCTTAACGACTGGCTCATTGGGTTCGAGTTCCGTGCAGACGTATGAAGATAAAGAAGTTTGTATTCATCGTGTGTATGGAAGAAGTTGTTCATCTTCACTATCGTCCGTATAAAGCAACAGATATAGAACATGTATGTCGTGTATGACTGGTGTATGTTATCAGTTGTGGAGGGTAAGTATTGATACATATATTTTACACAGTTCCTGTATACATCTACATGCTTTGTATGTACATACATACACATACGCATCCAGTATACAGCTGGCATATAACCATTGCAAATAGAGTATACGTTTGTATACCAAGTCCACAATATTCCTACGTCGTATACATTATATACATTTTAAAAAGGAGTTCTTCTTCCCAGTCGACTAAGAAGGAAGGGCAGGTTTAGATGAGGTGGATCTTCTTTGAATGAGATATTTTTAGTAAACAAGGAACAAAGAATGGAAAAAGATATTGTGTTCATCCACAAGATTTTCTCAGAAGACTGTAACAAAGCTCAACTTCTGAAACACCCAAGTTTTTATATACACTAAGGGCGCGGGTGAAGAGAATCTACACCGGGAAGACACCAGCACGGTGGAGGAAGCTCACAGTAACCCGCTGTGTAATTAGGCGCGTATTCTTCTGCGGAACTTACGTTCGTAAATGAAAAGAAAAACAAAAAAAAATTAAAACGATTTTGCAGAAAGAAAAAAACAAATCTTCTCTTGGCAATGTAGACTCAGAGAATTTAAATCAATACTGTCATTCTTGTGGATTTTTGACAAATCTATTGTTCTTGTGAACGACTTTTGTAACCACGACGATTTCGAACGCTACAGATGTGAATATCTATTGATCACGTGAGTTTAAAGATAGATATATTCATTCGATGAACGATTACATCAGCTGATAATGCTACAAAATGTAGAAACTAATATTTACTGCTTTTAAACCCCTGTGTTTTTGCAAAGCGTCGCCTGTTTACGATTATCCCTGGCGCTAGAGAAAATGTCAGAGCGTATTAACAAGAATATACATATTTTTTTATTTTTTCATCCCTAGGGAAAGGGGAGAAAGAATACTTCCCACTTATTCCTCACGTGTTGTAGAAGGCGACTAAAGGGGACGGGAGCGGGAGGCTGGAAACCCTCCCCTCCTTGTATTTTAACTTTCTAAAAGGGGAAACAGAAGAAGGAGACACGCGGGGAGTGCTCATCCTCCTCGAAGACTCAGATTGGGGTGTCTAAATGTGTGTGGATGTAACCAAGATGAGAAAAATGGAGAGATAGGTAGTATGTTTGAGGAAAGGAACCTGGATGTTTTGGCTCTGAGTGAAACGAAGCTCAAGGGTAAAGGGGAAGAGTGGTTTGGGAATGTCTTGGGAGTAAAGTCAGGGGTTAGTGAGAGGACAAGAGCAAGGGAAGGAGTAGCACTACTCCTAAAACAGGAGTGGTGGAAGTAGGTGATAGGGTGTAAGAAAGTAAACTCTAGATTGATATGGCTAAAACTGAAAGTTGATGGAGAGAGATGGGTGATTATTGGTGCATATGCACCTGGGCATGAGAAGAAAGATCAGGAGAGGCAAGTGTTTTGGGAGCAGCTGAGTGAGTGTGTTAGTAGTTTTGATGCACGACACCGGGTTATAGTGATGGGTGATTTGAATGCAAAGGTGAGTAATGTGGCAGTTGAGGGAATAATTGGTGTACATGGGGCGTTCAGTGTTGTAAATGGAAATGGTGAAGAGCTTGTAGATTTATGTGCTGAAAAAGGACTGGCGATTGGGAATACCTGGTTTAAAAAGCGAGATATACATAAGTATACGTATATAAGTAGAAGAGATGGCCAGAGAGCGTTATAGGATTACGTGTTAATTGATAAGCACGCGAAAGAGAGACTTTTGGATGTTAATGTGCTGAGAGGTGCAACTGGAGGGATGTCCGATCATTATCTTGTGGAGGCTAAGGTGAAGATTTGTAGAGGTTTTCAGAAAAGAAGAGAGAATGTTGGGGTCAAAAGAGTGGTGAGAGTAAGTGAACTTGGGAAGGAGACCTGTGTGAGGAAGTATCAGGAGAGACTGAGTACAGAATGGAAAAAGGTGAGAACAAAGGAGGTAAGGGGAGTGGGGGAGGAATGGGATGTATTTAGGGAAGCAGTGATGGCTTGAGCAAAAGACGCTTGTGGCATGAGAAGTGTGGGAGGTGGGCAGATTGGAAAGGGTAGTGAGTGGTGGGATGAAGAAGTAAGATTATTAGTGAAAGAGAAGAGAGAGGCATTTGGACGATTTTTGCAGGGAAATAATGCAAATGAGTGGGAAATGTATGAAAGAAAGAGGCAGGAGGTCAAGAGAAGGGTGCAAGAGGTGAAAAAGAGGGCAAATGAGAGTTGGGGTGAGAGAGTATCATCAAATATTAGAGAGAATAAAAAGATGTTTTGGAAGGAGGTAAATAAAGTGCGTAAGAACAAATGGGAACTTCAGTGAAGGGGGCAAGTGGGGAGGTGATAACAAGTAGTGGTGATGTGAAGAGAGGAGTGAGTATTTTGAAGGTTTGTTGAATGTGTTTGATGATGGAGTGGCAGATATAGGGTGTTTTGGTCAAGGTGGTGTACAAAGTGAGAGGGTTAGGGAAAATTATTTGGTATACAGAGAAGAGGTAGTAAAAGCTTTGCGGAAGATGAAAGCCGGAAAGGCAGCGGGTTTGGATGGTATTGCAGTGCAATTTATTAAAAAAAAGGGGGTGACTATATTGTTGACAGGTTAGTAAGGTTATTTAATGTATATATGACTCATGGTGAGGTGCCTGAGGATTGGGGGAATGCTTGCATAGTGCCATTGTACAAAGGCAAAGGGGATAAAAGTGCGTGCTCAAATCACAGAGGTATAAGTTTGTTGAGTATTCCTGGTAAATTATATGGGAGGGCATTGATTGAGAGGGTAAAGGCATGTACAGAGCATCAGATTGGGGAAGAGCAGTGTGGTTTCAGAAGTGGTAGAGGATGTGTGGATCAGGTGTTTGCTTTGAAGAATGTATGTGACAAATACGTAAAAAAATAAAGGATTTGTATGTAGCATATATGGATCTGGAGAAGGCATATGATAGAGTTGATAGAGATGCTCTGTGGAAGGTATTAAGAATATATGGTGTGGGAGGCAAGTTGTTAGAAGCAGTGAAAAGTTTTTATCGAGAATGTAAGGCATGTGTACGTGTAGGAAGAGAGGAAAGTGATTGGTTCTCAGTGGATGTAGGTTTGCGGCAGGGGTGTGTGATGTCTCCATGGTTGTTTGATTTGTTTATGGATGGGGTTGTTAGGGAGGTGAATGCAAGAGTTTTGGAAAGAGGGGCAAGTATGCAGTCTGTTGTGGATGAGAGAGCTTGGGAAGTGAGTCAGTTGTTCGCTGATGATACAGCGCTGGTGGCTGATTCGTGTGAGAAACTGCAGAAGCTGTTGACTGAGTTTGGAAAATTGTGTGAAAGAAGAAACCTGAGTTTAAATGTAAATAAGAGCAAGGTTGTTCGGTACAGTAGGATTTAGGGACAAGTCAATTGGGAGGTAAGTTTGAATGGAGAAAAAACTTGAGGAAGTGAAGTGTTTTAGATATCTGGGAGTGGATCTGGCAGCGGATGGAACCATGGAAGCGGAGGTGAATCATAGGGTGGGGGACGGGGCGAAAGTTCTGGGAGCGTTGAAGAATGCGTGGAAGTCGAGAACATTATCTCGGAAAACAAAAATGGGTATGTTTGAAGGAATAGTGGTTCCAACAATGTTATATGCTTGCGAGGCGTGGGCTACGGATAGAGTTTTGCGGAGGAGGGTGGATGTGCTGGCAATGAGATGTTTGAGGACAATATGTGTGGTGTGAGGTGGTTTGATCGAGTAAGTGGCGATGGGAATAGATAAAGGCAGACAGTATGAATTATGTACATGTGTATATATGTATATGTCTCTGTGTGTATATATATGTGTACATTGAGATGTATAGGTATGTATATTTGCGTCTGTGGACGTGTATGTATATACATGTGTATGTGGGTGGGTTGGGCCATTCTTTCGTCTGTTTCCTTGCGCTACCTCGCTAACGCGGGAGACAGCGACAAAGCAAAATAAGAAAAATTATATATATGTATATATATATATATATATATATATATATATATATATATATATATATATATATATATATATATATATATATATGAAAGACATCCTAACTCAGCGTTTCATAAGAGATGCTAATTAAGCGTAACAAGTCTCATTAGCATATCATAATTATCTATCGTTTTCTTACCTTCGTGGCAGATCCTTGGCCTCCTCCTGTGAATATCATTTAGATAACTTAACACTGGATGATATTGTACCGTCCAGTATGGTACATCTACTGTCCAGAATGGTGGCTCTACTGTCCAGTATGGTACATCTACTGTCCAGTATGGTACATCTACTGTCCAGTATGGTACATCTACTGTCCAGTATGGTACATCTACTGTCCAGAATGGTACATCTACTGTCCAGAATGGTACATCTACTGTCCAGTATGGTACATCTACTGTCCAGTATGGTGGCTCTACTGTCCAGTATGGTACATCTACTGTCCAGTATGGTACATCTACTGTCCAGAATGGTACATCTACTGTCCGGTATGGTGGCTCTACTGTACAGTATGGTACATCTACTGTCCAGTATGGTACATCTACTGTCCAGTATGGTGGCTCTACTGCCCAGTATGGTACATATACTGTCCAGAATGGTACATCTACTGTCCAGTATGGTGGCTCTACTGTCCAGCACGATACATCTACTGTCCAGTATGGTACATCTACTGTTCGGCATGGTACCTTTGCTGTCCAGTATGGTACGTCTACTGTCCAGTATGGTACCTTTACTGTTCAGTATGGTACATCTACTGTACAGTATGGTACATCTACTGTCCAGTATGGTACATCTACTGTACAGTATGGTACATCTACTGTCCAGTATGGTACATCTACTGTCCAGCTGTGCTTCTGTACTTTAGTGACACTCACATGATAACTACTTGCAACATTCCAGTTAACTCATGCAATATCTCTGATCCTTTTGCAACATCACGCTTACTTCTCTTAACATTCTAAACGCACACTTGCAAGAGTATATACATCTTTCACAGTATAAGAGAAACTCATCACAAGAGGGTTTTTTGGGCGGGCAGCTTCCGGGGGGGGAAAGATTGAGCAACTTGCTTAAAGACTTCTGCAAACTCAGGCAGGCCATCGGGTCACAGCATCCTGATATAATGAATATTTAATAATTGCTTTAGTGGATGGTGGCCAGGCTGAACGTTGCTTCACAAACAAAGTCCTAGAGGATGGACACCTAACTTGACCTAGGAGATTGTGATGTCTCCAACAATATATACACCTTATATTTTTTTTTTCCAAAAGAAGGGACAGAGAAGGGGGCCAGGTGAGGATATTCTCTCAAAGGCCCAGTCCTCTGTTCTTAACGCTACCTCGCTAATGCGGGAAATGGCGAATAGTATAAAAGATATATATATATATATATATATATATATATATATATATATATATATATATATATATATATATATATATATATATATAGGATGATATCACTATTGTTGAATTTTATAATACGCATGTTGCCAGACTTGAAAGCACCCGACCTCCATTCGGGTAGTCAATTGTTTACCAAATGGCGTCCTAGTTACGTCTCTTCGTTGTATATCAACTGACTGTTATATTTCTCTCTTGTGTCTCCCCTGACGATGTGATTATTACACGAAAGTGCACTTTAGAACTTATCATGTTCCATTATCCCCGTGGTGAGAGTAAGTGCGCTTGGGAAGGAGACTTGTGTGAGGAAGTACCAGGAGAGACTGAGTACAGAATGGAAAAAGGTAAGAACAAAGGAGGTAAGGGGAGTGGGGGAGGATTGGGATGTATTTAGGGAAGCAGTGATGGCTTGTGCAAAAGATGCTTGTGGCATCAGAAGCGTAGGAGGTGGGTTGATTAGAAAGGGTAGTGAGTAGTGGGATGAAGAAGTAAGATTATTAGTGAAAGAGATGAGAGAGGCATTTAGACGATTTTTGCAGGGAAATAATGCAAATGACTGGGAGATGTATAAAAGAAAAAGGCAGGTCAAGAGAAAGGTGCAACAGGCGAAAAAGAGGGCAAATGAGAGTTAGGGTGAGAGAGTATCATCAAATTTTAGGGAGAATTAAAAGATGTTTTGGAAGGAGGTAAATAAAGTGCGTAAGACAAGGGAACAAATGAGAACGTCAGTGAAAGGGGCTAATGGGGAGGTGATAACAAGTAGTGGTGATGTGAGAAGGAGATGGAGTGAGTATTTTGAAGGTTTGTTGACTGTGTTTGATGATAGAGTGGCAGATATAGGGTGTTTTGGTCAAGGTGGTGCGCAAGATGAGAGGGTTAGGGAGAATGATTTGGTAAACAGAGAAGGGGTAGTGAAAGCCTTGCGGAAGACGAAAGCCAGCAAGGCAGCGGGTTTGGATGGTACTGCAGTGCAATCTATTAAAAAAGGGGGTGACTGTATAGTTGACTGGTTGGTAAGGTTATTTCATGTATGTATGACTCATGGTGAGGTGCCTGAGGATTGGCGGAATGCGTGCATAGTGCCATTGTACAAAAGCAAAGGGGATAAGAGTGAGTGCTCAAATTACAGAGGTATAAGTTTGTTGAGTATTCCTGAGAAATTACATAGGAGGGTATTGACTGAGAGGGTGAAGGCATGTACAGAGCATCAGATTGGGGAAGAGCAGTGTGGTATCAGAAGTGGTAGAGGATGTGTGGATCAGGTGTTCGTTTTGAAAAATGTGTGTGAGAAATACTTAGAAAAGCAAGTGGATTTGTATGTAGCATTTATGGATCTGGAGACGGCATATGATAGAGTTGATAGAGATGCTCTGTGGAAGGTATTAAGTATATGGTGTGGGAGGTAAGTTGTTAGAAGCAGTGAGTGAAAAGTTTTTATCGAGGACGTAAGGCATGTGTACGTGTAGGAGGAGAGCAAAGTGATTGGTTCTCAGTGAATGTTGGTTTGCGGCAGGGGTGCAATTTAATTAGTTTATGAATGGGGTTGTTAGGGAGGTGAATGCAAGAGTTTTGGAAAGAGGGGCAAGTATGCAGTCTGTTGTGGATGAGAGAGCTTGGGAAGTGAGTCAGTTGTTGTTCGCTGATGATACAGCGCTGGTGGCTGGTTCGTGTGAGAAACTGCAGAAGCTGGTGACTGAGTTTGGTAAAGTGTGTGAAAGAAGAAACCTGAGAGTAAATGTGAATAAGAGCAAGGTTATTAGGTACAGTAGGGTTGAGGGACAAGTCAATTAGGATTTAAGTTTGAATGGAGAAAAGCTGGAGTAAGTGAAGTGTTTTAGATATCTGGGAGTGGATTTGGCAGCGGATGGAATCATGGAAGTGGAAGTGAATCATAGGGTGGGGAAGGGGGCGAAAGTTCTGGGAGCGTTGAAAAATGTGTGGAAGACGAGAACGTTATCTTGGAAAGCAAAAATGGGTATGTTTGATGGAATAGTGGTTCCAACAATGTTATATAGTTGCGAGGCGTGGGCGATAAATAGAGTTCTGCGGAGGAGGGTGGATGTGCTGGAAATGAGATGTTTGAGGAGAATATGTGGTGTGAGGTGGTTTGATCGAGTAAATAATGAAAGGGTAAGAAAGATGTGTGGTAATAAAAAGAGTGGTTGAAAGAGCAGAAGAGGGTATTTTGAAATGGTTTGGTCACATGGAGAGAACGAGTGAGGAAAGACTGACAAAGAGGATATATGTGTCAGGGGTGGAGGGAACGAGAAGTGGGAGACCAAATTGGAGGTGGAAAGTGAAAAAGATTGTGAGTGATCGGGGCCTGAACATGCAGGAGGGTGAAAGGCGTGCAAGGAATAGTGTGAATTGGAACGATGTGGTACACCGGGGTCGACGTGCTATCAGTGGATTGAACCAGGGCATGTGAAGCGCCTGGGATAAACCATGGAAAGTTCTGTGGGGCCTGGATGTGGAAAGGGAGCTGTAGTTTCGGTGCATTATACATGACAGCTAGAGACTAAGTGTAAACGAATGTGGCCTTTCTTGTCTTTTCCTAGCGCTACCTCGCACACATGCGGGTGGAGGGTGTTGTCATTTCATGTGTGGGGGGTGGCGAGGGGAATGAATAAAGGCAGCAAATATCAATTATGTACATGTGTATATATGTATATGTCTGTGTGTGTATATATACAGTTACGTTGAGATGTATAGGTATGTATATGTGCGTGTGTGAACGTGTATGTATATACATGTGTATATGGGTGGGTTGGGCCATTCTTTTCTCTGTTTCCTTGCGCTACCTCGCTAACGCGGGAGACAGCGACAAAGTATAATAAGAACAAAGAAAAAAAAAAGAATGTATACATATATATATATATATATATATATATATATATATATATATATATATATATATATATATATATATATATTACACATTATTGTTTCTAGTTTACATATAAGCTACAGAGACGATATACATATCTTGATCATTTAATTGCTTGTTGAGTACGATTGTACACTTGGGTATTAAGGGTTAGTCTTTGACCTAACCTTTATTATGGGTCAGGTGAAATGTCACACCATTAATTCCAAGGGTCGTCGTCTTGTGCTCAAGAGTCGTAACATAGTACCTGAGGGTCGCACAGTCGTGTTCAAGGGTCGTACCGGCGTGTGCTCAAGGGTAGTACCGGCGTGATTAAGAAGCCAAATACTTTCCACGTTGGATAAAAGCTTTCGCCAAGATGAGGCTCAGAACAGCATGGGAGTGGAACCTTTTATGAACACGTAGTTTTGAGCAGCTTGTCCACACTACATGTACATCTCTGCTGTAAACAACCTCTCGACTTTCCTACGAGACAGTTAAACCAGACCAAAGTTTGGACACAATTTTTCCTGAGTATGTGCTAAGAACACACCAGCCTGCGGGAAGTTGCCTATAATTTCTTGCATCATTGCGATGAATTGGCTGCTATGAAAACACATTTTACGATACTAGGGGGAGAAGACACAACCTCACAGATCAAACAAATGCTATTACCATGTTGTGATAGAAAATGATATATAGTTGATATTCCATGGTTGTACGTTAGCTCAATCGAAGGCTTTTATCATTATATAAGTGGATATATATATATATATATATATATATATATATATATATATATATATATATATATATATATATATATATATGTATATATATATACGCCCATACACGCATATATACATATGAACGCCCTTCCTGTTGGAATAAGCTGGTTCGCCTCGAGAATGGTTCGTAACTCCGGCAGTAGACCCATGTGAACCTCCTACGCTCGGGAGTCAATGATTTTGATGGAAGGCACGACCCTCGTGCACGACTGTTACGACCCTTTTCCTTTTGACGGTTTGACCTTTGACCCGAAATTGACCACGATAGCCACAAAACTTTCTTAACAATTTTGAAGTTTGATAATATAATGTTCTATGTTTTCTTCTTCTGTGTAGCATCACTGTACAAGGAGAGGCACAGAGAGTACTGGAGTTGTGGCACATCGCTTGTGATGTTCAGAGAACAAAAAAAAACGTTTTTTTTAAACGATACAAGCTTTCTCTCTGACGATCCCTTTTTGTGAACGTTTAATTTAGAGGTATTGTTGGTATTACTGACTGAAATAAAAGAAATGTATCATTAATGATTGAAACGAGAATTGCGCCACAGTTCTGAAAATGTAAAACTGCCTCCTACTGACATTCACTGATTGTACTGAAATATAGTATAATGCACATTGAGCAGCGGGTCAGTGAGGGAGTGTTCTGAAGGCGAGAAGCAACGACTGTCCTCCACATACACACACAAAAAAAAACACTGGACAAAAGTAATTTCTAATTTAAGAAATTAAAAGGAAATTTTTTTTTGACTGAACTCAGAAAAGAATTCAGAAATTAAAAGTTGATATCAGCGATGAGATAAGAGTAACCTATATGTGCCTATCAGCAAACCGATCTGAGGAACTGGAAAGGAAAAATACTGAAATGCTTTGCAGTGTGATAGGATTGATGGAAATACGGCGGCAAAAATCTTGCTCTGTATGAATATAGATCGAAAAAGAAGTGAAAGAGAACATTCAAAATTGTGAAGCTGTACAGGCGGGTCCAGGATGGATGAAATATAACGTCCTATACCGAAGAATGTAGAGAGAGAGAGAGAGCGAATACTTCCTTGTGGTGTGTGTTTCAGTATTTGAAAGGCTTGTTTAATTTAGCGCAAAAGGTATATTGCATGTTCATCTCTGGACAGAGAAAATAGAAAATGTTTGGACGACTGTTCGATAACTGTGAAATAGAGGAAGAAAGTTATTTACAGCAACATTTATACGTGATAGTGTTTTTGATAGAACAGACTTTCATAGGATACATATCCTGCAGACACTCAGGCTGGGCACTGTAGCAAACCTTCAAGTACGGGAGTACTCACACGCAATTGAAGCGAGGTGCCTTACGTTCCATGATCCTTCAACACAAAACCTCGAGTATACGACATTACTATTTAGCTAACCTTCTCCTCCTCCTCCTCCTCCTCCTCCTCCTCCTCTTCTTCCTCCTCCTCTTCCTCCTCCTCTTCCTCCTCCTTCTTCTTCCCCTGCTTCTTCTTCATCATCATCCTCTTTCTCCTCCCGTAATATTGGCCATCTTCTTCTTGCGATTCCCCTCACTTACTAATGTACATCCCTACCCGTCCCCACCACAGCACCTCCCTACCCTTCCTCACCACAGCACACCCCTTCCCTTCCTCACCACAGCACACCTCTACCCTTCCTCACCACAGCACATCCCTTCCCTTCCTCACCACAGTACACCCCTTCCCTTCCTCACCACAGCACACCCCTTCCCTTCCTCACCACAGCACACCCCTTCCCTTCCTCACCACAGCACACCTCTACCCTTCCTCACCACAGCACACCCCTTCCCTTCCTCACCACAGCACACCTCTACCCTTCCTCACCACAGCACACCCCTTCCCTTCCTCACCACAGCACACCCCTTCCCTTCCTCACCACAGCACACCCCTTCCCTTCCTCACCACAGCACACCCCTTCCCTTCCTCACCACAGCACACCCCTTCCCTTCCTCACCACAGAACACCCCATCCCTTCCTCACCACAGCACACCCCTTCCCTTCCTCACCACAGCACACCCCTTCCCTTCCTCACTACAGCACACCCCTTCCCTTCCTCACCACAGCACACCTCTACCCTTCCGCACCACAGCACACCCCTTCCCTTCCTCACCACAGCACATACCTTCCCTTCCTCACCACAGCACATCCCTTCCCTTCCTCACCACAGCACACCCCTTCCCTTCCTCACCACAGCACACCCCTTCCCTTCCTCACCACAGCACACCTCTACCCTTCCTCACCACAGCACACCCCTTCCCTTCCTCACCACAGCACACCCCTTCCCTTCATCACCACAGCACACCTCTACCCTTCCTCACCACAGCACACCCCTTCCCTTCCTCACCACAGCACACCCCATCCCTTCCTCACTACAGCACACCCCTTCCCTTCCTCACCACAGCACACCCCTTCCCTTCCTCACCACAGCACACCCCTTCCCTTCCTCACCACAGCACACCCCTTCCCTTCCTCACCACAGAACACCCCATCCCTTCCTCACTACAGCACACCCCTTCCCTTCCTCACCACAGCACACCCCTTCCCTTCCTCACCACAGCACACCCCTTCCCTTCCTCACCACAGCACACCCCATCCCTTCCTCACCACAGCACACCCCTTCCCTTCCTCACCACAGCACACCCCTTCCCTTCCTCACCACAGCACACCCCTTCCCTTCCTCACCACAGAACACCCCATCCCTTCCTCACCACAGCACACCCCTTCCCTTCCTCACCACAGCACACCCCTTCCCTTCCTCACCACAGCACACCCCTTCCCTTCCTCACCACAGCACACCCCTTCCCTTCCTCACCACAGCACACCCCTTCCCCCTTTCCCCACCACAGCAACCCCTTCCCCCTTTCCCCAAGCTTTGTAAATTTTACCTCCTTTAAAAAACCTTCCCCGGCCTCTCCCTCAGGGCCGTACCGCCTGGCCCGGCTCCCCCCCGCACACCCACCACCCCCTCTCCCCCCTCCCCCTCCTCCCCTCCCCCCCCGTCCCCCCGACGGGGAGGTGGGGGTCGCAACCTTTTGGGGGGACGTGGCTCCTCGTCCTCCTCCTCCTCCTCCTCCTCCCTCCTTTCCAAACCCACGTGAGGTGGGTGTCGCAATCTTGTGGTGTACGTGGGTCCTCGTCCTCCCTCCTCCCTTCCTGCCGTGTTCTATCAATTCAGTTCCAGCTCTGTCTCCACCACCAGCAGCAGCACCTGCTCGCCATAACAGCTCACCTTCTCTTGCCCTCGGTCCAGGCGGGCGCGACGTGCTCGCCCCGAGTCTTGGGTTCGTATTTGCAACGAAAATGGTGACGCAGTCATCCATACCCAGAGGAAAACAGCACAAACAACCTAAATAAACTGCTGACGACGGTACTTCAAAACCGCTGCGCACACAGGCGTAAACTGCTGACTATACCGCAAAGCATTTGCGCATTTACGGTTTGTTAAGAATTCTCCAAAATAATAATACATCTGGTGATTGCAGGAAGAATAAATGTTATAACACAATAAACATTTACACTGTAGCGAGCTTGATACTATAAAGGAGAATCGATCTTATCCAACCCGCCTTTAATATAACATTTTTCTCTCATCAACATTTCTCACTAAACTATATAAATCTATAAAAATCCTGTCCCGCCCAAGAGCCTCACCCGGCGTCAACCACCACTGGATATTTCTGCTTTTGACAATATATATATTAAGCATTCACCAGTGTATCATGCAGTGCTACACCACTGGATAATGTTGTGGATCACTGGCAGTGTGGGGGACCATGGCCATCAGTTAGGTGGAATGTTCGCTGGTAAAAAGAGAGAGAGAACTGAATCTGACGACTAAATATGCCAGCTTGCTTATGTTAGCGTCAAGTGATCAACTGATGATCAACTGCGTTGGTTAGGTTAGGTGAAGCATGATCAAGGTGGATTAACTGGTTAGACTGATATGTGAGCAAGGTGGTTTAATTGGTTAATTAATTTTTTACCTTTTTTAAAGGGGTTTGGTAAATTTATTTTAAACAAAAAGAAAACCCGTCCCCTTTCTCGACCACTAACACCAGATTATAACAACCTTACCACGTGTTCTCGACCACTAACACCAGATTATAACAACCTTACCACGTGTTCTCGGATACAACCACGCGGTTGTGAATTTAGGTTTTATATCGAATTCGTAAGTCGGTGATTCTTGATTAGCTTATGTAGAGCCTTTGCTCCTCATTCAACCAAAAATCAGATTTTTCTTTTCATTGACGAACAAAAGAGGTGAACGTAGTAAAAGTGTACTTTTCATAATTCTGTTTGAGTTATGAAAAAGTATCACTCACGTCAGAGGAGACGGGGTATTGATTTACGGATTTACTTCCGTCTCACCTGGTCCACCACGCCACCTGGTCCCTCTCACCTGGTCCACCACCCCACCTGGTCCCTCTCCCCTGGCCCGTCTTACCTTATCTACCACCCCACCTGGTCCCTCTCACCTGGTCCACCACCCCACCTGGTCCCTCTCACCTGGTCCACCACCCCACCTGGTCCCTCTCACCTGGTCCACCACCCCACCTGGTCCCTTTCACCTGGTCCACCACCCCACCTGGTCCCTTTCACCTGGTCCACCACCCCACCTGGTCCCTCTCACCTGGTCCACCACGCCACCTGGTCCCTCTCACCTGGTCCACCACCCCACCTGGTCCCTCTCACCTGGTCCACCACCCCACCTGGTCCCTCTCACCTGGTCCACCACCCCACCTGGTCCCTTTCACCTGGTCCACCACCCCACCTGGTCCCTTTCACCTGGTCCACCACCCCACCTGGTCCCTCTCACCTGGTCCACCACCCCACCTGGTCCCTCTCACCTGGTCCACCACCCCACCTGGTCCCTCTCACCTGGTCCACCACCCCACCTGGTCCCTCTCACCTGGTCCACCGCCCCACCTGGTCCCTCTCACCTGGTCCACCACCCCACCTGGTCCCTCTCACCTGGTCCACCACCCCACCTGGTCCCTCTCACCTGGTCCACCACCCCACCTGGTCCCTCTCCCCTGGCCCGTCTTACCTTATCTACCACCCCACCTGGTCCCTCTCACCTGGTCCACTACCCCACTGGTCTCTCTCACCTGGTCCACCACCCCACCTGGTCCGTCCCACCTGTTCCATTTCACTTGGTCCACCTCACCTGTTCCGTCTCGAAGTTGATTTTCAGTAAAACGACTCCGACGGGATATCATGTTAGCGGTAGAGCCAGTCCGAGAGCGGCAATCTGTTTGATTTCTTTTATGATCAACTCGTATGAGGAAAGTAAAAGAGTTGATGTCGTATGGTAGATTTTCATATACCATTCAATAAAATCTTGCATCAACAATCACTAGTAAAATTTAAGTCACAATATATGTATATAGGGTTGTACTTCGATGGTTGAAAATTTGGTTAACTGGATATAGATAACGAGAAGAAATGAACGGGCAAGCCTTAGAATGGTCAGGCGTGACCAGTGGTGTGCCGCAAGGATCGATCCTGGGGCCGGTTCTCTTTCCCGCAGATGATGCCACCGAGATGGGAAATAAAGCTATGTTAGGGAGTGAGTGTTTCAATCCGCAGGCTGATGTATACAAACTGTTGAAACACTGGCCTCACTGGCAGAAAACGATTCTTTGTAACGATAAGTGTAAGAGCTACACAGCGGCAGTAGAAATGAGAAGACACATTGCAGTATGGACTTTGATGAACTACAAAATGAGGTAAATAAGGAAACAATACTTAGTACAGTAACTCTGTTGACCTAAAGCCATGGAAGCGGGACACAAAAACAGAAGAAAATAATAAGATAATCTTCAGTCTTTATAGTTCTGATGTGACTCCACCTTGTATATTGTGTCTACTTTGGTGACCCTGCTTGAATAAAGACAGTTAGAATAGAGAGAGGACAGTATGGAGCTACCAAGATGATATTCAAACTGAGAAACCAATCCAGTGACGCCCAAAAAAAAAAAACTTCAAATTATTTACCTTAGGTAAGGGAAGACTATGAGATGATTTGATAGAGTTATTCAAAGTTATCAAAGGCTTTGATGATTTCGATCTAAAAAGAAATTGGACTGAGTTTATTTGCAGCAATGTAACCAAATTCGTGGGTAAACGTTTTACTTCGATTGAAGCAAAGTACTATTTCTTCAGCAGGATTGTTATCATATGGAATCATTTATCAGTTACAGTAGTTGAGCGCAATTAAGTAAACTCGATGAAAGACAGACCAGACAAGATGCCTCGTCTCTAGTCTACAACAAACATTTCTTGAGCCTCCACAGTTGCATGTAAAGTTTACAAGCATTTCTTCTTCAGTCATCTGTTTGCTTTTCATTGTTTATAATCTTTTTCCACCGTTAAAAACAGACCCGAGAGGACCTAGTGGTGTGTTGTTTTTTGTATTCCTTTGTAACACAAGGAATCTTGCAACACACGTTGTCTCAAAACTTCGGGCCTTTGGGCAGTATTTTCTATTCTCCTTTAGTTCACCGAAAGTTCCAGTTGCATGATATGTGTTTTCCATGCACATACGTACGTGTGAGACCTTCACACACATGAGTCTATGTATTCAAGTCAATGTCATGCAAACGAAACATTCGTTGAAGTAATTGTAAATTATTCATTACGTCCGTGTATATAACGTGTTGATACCCTGCATTTCATGTGATGAGAACATGTTTTTCCTTCACCAGTCTTGGTTTTTTGCCACTGGCAAATCTACATCACTGGCTTCCATCTTGCATATCACTGTAAAGACGAACATAGAATCGGTCTTCCTCCCAGCATTAAATTCTTTATGATGACATCAACCTAAACTCTCTCCTTCACGAGATGATTTCTGACCATACGACCTCAAACTATTCCTCGAAGCAAGATATTCTTCCCTGGACCTCGAGCACCATGTCATCCAGGGACGTCATACTTGTAATACCCAAAGACTCGTACTGTTGTAGACCCAACGCATGCCTACGACTGTAGCAACGTAGTCTTGTAAACCATTAATATACCAATGTCACAATATGCTAACTCTGGTCAGTATGAGAGTTGGTACAAATGCTTATGTCGTCCTCAGTGTTCCAGGAAGCCCCTGGCCTCAACCAGTAGCATCGGTGCCCCTGGACGGTACGTTCTGAATGCCTTTGTATTCCACTGTAGCATTTAGTGCCTTAGTGATCCAATAGCTTTAGTATCCAGACCCACTAGAGTCCTAGAGGAATGGTATCACATGCCTTTGATATTTGACCAAGAGGAATTTATAGACTCAGTGGTCTAGTAGCCGTTGCGATCAACACTAGTCCAGTATAACCACAGAACTAAACGTTTGATTAATGTTTCAATATCGTGTCGTTTGACCAGTGAGAATTTGAGAGACTCTACCCCTGCCAGCCCCACACAAAAAAGAAATAAAAAGGAAAAAAATATCTCAGCGCAACTCAACCTTAGCAGAATTAAAGCAAATATAAAATCATTGCATTTTTGTGCAGAGTTAACACTCGCCATCTGATCTTCCATTTAGTCTATACTTTACCTCACTACTGCACAGCTGGCGAGATCCCTGAATCAAAATTATGAAACGTAAAACTTTAATTGCTTTACCGTATTAAAATGATACTGGCTCCGGCAAAGGCTGTCAAAACTTGAGAGAGAGAGAGAGAGAGAGAGAGAGAGAGAGAGAGAGAGAGAGAGAGAGAGAGAGAGAGAGGGGGGGGATTTTATTAATTCCTTTTTTTTAATCATTTCTCTTTTCATCATAAATCGTATAGTTTGAACAGAAAGAAAAAATATGAATCTAGTTATAAAGTTAACCGTACCGACATTTACGAAGACCCCTGTATATTGGTCCGTGTGTTATCTCGTCGTATCAAAGACCAACGCCTTTATTACCTGTGTGAGTGTGTGTATGATTGTATACACATCCTGTGTGTGTGTGTGTGTATATGATTGTATATACATCCTGTGTGTGTGTATAACTGTATATATATCTTGTGTAAATCTTGTTAGACGTATGGGTTTAAAGGTGTGTTGGTACTCACTATCAATGTCTGATAACAATCGGTAAAGACGCAAAGAACACAAATATAGCCTGATACAAGAAACAAAGAACAGAGGAATATTTACTAATAAGAAAGAATTTCATATCAGTAATAATGTCATCTGATATGCACCATAAAAGTGGATTAAAAGTGTCCTGTTTCCAATTTCCTGTTGCCTACGTAACTCGACTATGCAAACAAAGTCTTGGCCTGTGTTGGGGGGAGGCTCCAATCTCATCGTGTTCGTTTTCTGGTATTGGGAATCGGTTTGAATTTCAAAGTCGATTATCCGATGATGACATCAGAAACCTGCAACCAATCAGAGATGGATTATAATCGGTTCATAAATACTGAATTGCTTGGCTGCTGTTATTAGAACTTATGCTGATTCCTCTCAATATTAGATTTACCTGATTACCTCTCACATTTTCTTACTGGTTGTCTTAATCTTTATAGAGAGCTAACCTTATACTAGCAGTCCCCTTTTTACGAGCACAGGTTATTATCAATCTCGGTTGTAATGTGAATCATGCGTGTGGTGTGTCCACAGCCAGCAATATATCATGCACTCACAGGGTCGACATCATGTCTTTGGTGGATTTTCACAACCCTATGTTGTAGCTGTAGTGTCAAGCATAGGGAGGATATTGTGGATCTTCAGTGTCATGTGCACGTTGTTGGTGTACAACCTTCGATATTGCAAGTGAACTGATAATTCACATAAATAGCCTATAAGGGTTGTAATCTTAAGATAATCTTTTGTTATCAGAAGATTATAAACGTTATCATTCTTGTTGTATACTACTATATGCAATCTATATCTGGGTTGTGGTATTGGATGTTTTCCTTAAACGTTATCAATATTCTCTCGTCTGTATCATGGACAGGGTTCACCTGGATTTTGTAGTCAATGTTGAAAGTATTCTTTGGTTGACTTATGTATGTCTGGCGGTCCTGAACTGCAATACTGAAACTTCATTATAAACGAACGTATTTGTGTAGCCATTGTTGACAAGTGCTTGGTTGATCTGGTTGATTCTTAGTGGGACAGACGTCAGTCAAGGGGAGTTCCTGTTGCTTCGTCTCCAGTGTGTCTTGCTTACCTCAAGTCTGCATGTTTAAGAGCATTCTCATCTTACACTCAGACATGTTCCTAGATCTGTCTTTTTTTCCTGTAGACACTGTCTTGTCTGAGTCCCCGTCTACTAGAAGAGTTAGGACGGGTAGTTTACTTTTGTTGCTGAGTTCACATGTGAAGTTTAACACAGATTGGGTCCCCATTATTCTATCTTTTATGTGGTTTACCATTTCAAGCAACCACAATAATGTTAATGTTGTATGTACTATATGTCTCCTGTCTTGAACTCTCAACTAAATGTTTTCTAAGTGTTTTCTAACTCATATAGAAGTTAGCATAGGGTGGTGCTAGGAGAGATGCTGTACCTACCCCATGTATCTGATGATCAGCTCTCCATCTGGACACAGAGCCACCATGGTGGCAGTAATCAGGCGTTGCTCCATCATGTTTGGTGGAGTACTGTGTGCTGGGAGTTTCTTATCTTCTTCCACCCTACGAAGGATGATATGTAAAGTATTATGTACCGGAGTGTTACTAATATGTACAGTATTATGTACTGGAGTGTTAGTAATATGTACAATATTATGTCCTGGAGTATTGGTAAATATGCTCTCTACATCAAAAAATGCTAAGACAACTCTGGGACTTGATTTTAGTAGTTC
>NC_092261.1:26237331-26257331 GCF_036320965.1 Panulirus ornatus
GATAGATAGATAGATAGATAGATAGATAGATAGATAGATAGATAGATAGATAGATAGATAGATAGATAGATAGATAGATAGATAGATAGATAGATAGATAGATAGATAGATAGATAGATAGATAGATAGATAGATAGATAGATAGATAGATAGATAGATAGATAGATAGATAGATAGATAGATAGATAGATAGATAGATAGATAGATAGATAGATAGATAGATAGATAGATAGATAGATAGATAGATAGATAGATAGATAGATAGATAGATAGATAGATAGATAGATAGATAGATAGATAGATAGATAGATAGATAGATAGATAGATAGATAGATAGATAGATAGATAGATAGATAGATAGATAGATAGATAGATAGATAGATAGATAGATAGATAGATAGATAGATAGATAGATAGATAGATAGATAGATAGATAGATAGATAGATAGATAGATAGATAGATAGATAGATAGATAGATAGATAGATAGATAGATAGATAGATAGATAGATAGATAGATAGATAGATAGATAGATAGATAGATAGATAGATAGATAGATAGATAGATAGATAGATAGATAGATAGATAGATAGATAGATAGATAGATAGATAGATAGATAGATAGATAGATAGATAGATAGATAGATAGATAGATAGATAGATAGATAGATAGATAGATAGATAGATAGATAGATAGATAGATAGATAGATAGATAGATAGATAGATAGATAGATAGATAGATAGATAGATAGATAGATAGATAGATAGATAGATAGATAGATAGATAGATAGATAGATAGATAGATAGATAGATAGATAGATAGATAGATAGATAGATAGATAGATAGATAGATAGATAGATAGATAGATAGATAGATAGATAGATAGATAGATAGATAGATAGATAGATAGATAGATAGATAGATAGATAGATAGATAGATAGATAGATAGATAGATAGATAGATAGATAGATAGATAGATAGATAGATAGATAGATAGATAGATAGATAGATAGATAGATAGATAGATAGATAGATAGATAGATAGATAGATAGATAGATCGTCGTCCGTCTAACCCTCCGTCTGCTCCCGTCTGTCCGTCTTCGTCCGTCCGTGGTCATGAGCCATGCCTTCACCTCGGTCACAACATAGCAAGTTCAGATCACATACATGATATTCCCACACCTTACTTCAACCATGGCAGACGACGAAAACGTCATGTGGTTCCACCTTCTACTTAGGTATGTCCTGAAATGCTAAGCGTAGGTTGTAGTAACAAACGAAGAACATTGTTCTAGGAGAAACTTAATGTAGCAAATGCTTGTTGATATTTAGCTCCACATGGGGTTGTCCTGGGCGATGTCAACACATTCAAAGTGTTCATAATAAGAACATACAGGACAGCACTACTTACCAACACAGTCCAGGAACTGGACTCGCCATTTCCTATGTAGTGGTCAAATTGCTTCTATCAGGAGTGTTTTATGAAAGCTTTTATTACTACCCTCAGAATTAGGGTCAATTATTTAGTGCACTAATTTGCAGACTCCATGAATTTGTAATGGCAAGTACTATGCTAGCGTGAGGTAAACACGCTCTCCCTTTCTTCTGTTGTTAGTTCTTTAGTATTCCAAGGGTTTGATATTCTCAGGTTCTTGATATTCCGGGTGTCTCCATTTCAAGATTTGTCGTAATCCAGGCCATTATTATGTATTCCAGCTTCGATATGTATCATGAACTTGGCATTCCAGATGTTTAGTATTCAAGAATCGTGATGCACCAGATCCTTGGCCTCCCAGACTCTTGAATGTTCCAGAGCTACAGTATTAAAGGGGTTTGGTATTCTATACCCACAGTATACAGATCCCTGGCAGTCTAGACTTTAAACTTTTCAGGTCCATATCATCGTAGATCATAAGAATTGCCCCTTTATGATATTTCAAACCTCTTAGAACTACGCTAATACCATTACAGAGTCCGAGTATTTGAGACATTATGATCTCTTACCCGTTAATCCTTTGGATCCTCCTTAATTCTAAAGAGGCACCATTCCAGAACCTGATGTATTCCAGATCCTTGGTGTAATCAGATCCAGGTGTTGTAGACAACTATATATGCCAGCTTCTTATCATTCAAGACGCTATGACAGACCATCACTATTTCAGACTTTGGAATTCGAGGCATCTCACTGTTCCCAACCTTAATATTTCAGACACTGGTGTTGCAGATCTCTCATTACCTTAGTATTTCGGACTCTTGTATTCCAGACCTTCCATTCTTCCAGACCTTACTATTTCCCACTGCTATTCCACAGCTAATACAGTTCCAAGCCTTAGTCTTCGTAATTCCACATTCTCTCGGTTCCTAACCTAAGTGTTTCAGACTTTTGTATTCCAGAGAGGTCTCTCACAGCTCCAAACCCTCGTAATCCAGTCGTCACACAGCTCAAAATCCTGGTATTAAGATCTGTCACAGGTATTCCAGACCTCTCACACTTCCAGACTATGGTAGTCAAAAGTTTCCACACTCCTAAACTTTGGGCATTCCAGATATTTCACGCTTGCAGACCTTGGTGTTCCAGACCTGCCACACTTCTAGAAATTGCCATTCCAGACCTCCTACACTTCCTTAACCTGGTGTTCCAGACTTCTCACGCTTCCAGACCTTGGTAATTCAGAGCTTGGTGTTCCAGACCCTGGTGTTCCAGACTTCTCACATTTCCAGACCTTGGTGTTCAAGACCTTGGTGTTCCAGGCCCTGTTGTTCTAGACCTTGGTGTTCCAGGCCCTGTTGTTCTAGACCTTGGTGTACCAGACCATGGTGTTCCAGACCCTGGTGTTCCAGATCTTGGTGTTCCAGACCCTGGTGTTCCAGACCTTGGTGTTCCAGACCTTGGTGTTCTAGACCTTGGTGTTCCAGATCTTGGTGTTCCAGATCTTGGTGTTCCAGACCTTGGTGTTCCAGACCCTGGTGTTCCAGACCTTGGTGTACCAGACCATGGTGTTCCAGACCTTGGTGTACCAGACCATGGTGTTCCAGACCTTGGTGTTTCAGACTTTGGTGTTCCAGATCTTGGTGTTTCAGACCTTGGTGTTCCAGACCCTGGTGTTCCAGACCCTGGTGTTCCAGACCTTGGTGTTCCAGACCTTGGTGTTCCAGACCTTGGTGTTCCAGACCTTGGTGTCCCAGACCTTTGCCAGCTGTCGTGCTCACAGTTCTTCCCCTGGATCGCACCCTCCACTTCGACAGATTAAAAACTTAATTTTTCCATTAACTTTTGATTCACGAGAGAGGAATTTCAAGTTCTTTTTTATGCACTCTGATTAATCATTCTTGCTGAAATGTATTTTAATAAACATTTTCTGTGATATGTAAAAAAGAAAAAAAGGAATAGTCGATTGGGGGGGCATAAAGTTAGGGGGGGTCTCTGCGAATCTTCAATTCAAAAATTGGCTAATTACTAGTTAATGATAGTTAATGAGAGGCATTACTGGCGATTATAGTAGTATTTATTCGCTGTAATGCAGACTCCCAACTGTTTCCCGATATATTTGCAGTTGCGCATTCTATTGGAGGCAAGATGGTGAAACGAGGGGAACTGCTGCTAAAGAGTTTACACCCTATGAACACGACGGTACGACCGTTAACACAACGGAACGACCCTTGAGCACAATGATATGACCCTTGAGCACGACGGTACGACCCTTGAGTACGATGGTACGACCCTTGAGCACGACGGTACGACCTTTGAGCACGATGGTACGACCATTCAGCACAATATTACAAACCTTGAGCACAATGGTACGACCATTGAGCACAATGGTACAACCCTTGAGCACGATGTTAAGACCCTTGAGCACGACGGTACGACCCCTGAGCACAACGGTACGACCATTCAGCACAATGGTACAAACCTTGAGCACAATGGTACGACCATTGAGCACAATGGTACAACCCTTGAGCACGATGGTACGAAGCTTGAGCACGATGGTATGACCCGTGAGCACGATGGTACGACCCTTGAGCACGATAATATGACCTTTGAGCACGATGATACGATCCTTGACATAACTACGATCTTTAAGCACGACTGTGCGACCTTTGAGCACGATGATACAACCCTTGAGTACGACGGTATAACCCTTGAGCACGACGGTACGACCCTTGACATGACGGTACAGCCCCTGGGTATGATGGGCCTGACCCTTAGCCTATTCCTTGAGGGGCGGGTCAAAGGTCAGGTCGTCATACCCAAGGATCGTACCGGCATGTTGAAGAGGCTAAGTGTTACTTCGCATTTGTGTTGTGTGATAAGTTTGCAAGTGGTTTTGTGTTTCTTTTTTGTCCTTAACATTGTAAGGAACTTGTTTGGTTTGGTTTGATTACTGTTACGTGTACAGTGGTTGTGTGTTGTGTTTCTTGTTGTGTGATGTTTGACAGTTGTGGCTATGGTCTGATGTTATGGCTATCACCTCTGATGTTTATTGTGGCTAATGTGTGGCATCGTAACTGTCATCCCTGATAACTGTTGTTATAGTTGTGGTAGACGTCGGGTACAATAAAGGTTATAGTTACTAGTGTGTTAATGGTGTTGTGATGGCTGCTGGGTTCAATATATTTTCGTGTATGTTGTAGTGAATACTTCACCGCTCTCGTATCACAATTTTCTCTCGTGGATGTGGTTGTTCCTTCAGTTGACGTTTTCTGTGATGAAGAACAGCAAAGGCATAAGACATCCAATTCATGGCCATTTCAGATGAAAAGAAAGAAAGAAAGAGTGAGAAAAAAGAGAATTAAGAAACTGATTATAGCTCCTTCAATGTAACTGGAACTGAGTCTTAAAGATAGAAAAGTTACGGAAACAGGGAAAGACGAGAGAAGGAGAAGAACTCAACAGCTACGCAGTTCGAGGAAAGACCCAGGTATCATAACGGTCTCTACACAGAAACTATGGGAAGCAGCAGCCAGATGCGAGACCGGAGCACAGCAGACAACTCACGAGAACGGTGGCAACATGACAGCAAACAGAGAGAGGTGGCTGAAGAATTAGTGGGAGGGAAGGTTTTCGATTCCACCTTTCCTAACAAAGAGACGTGGAAGATCCACCTCAGATAGGTCATCACGACTCAATACTGGGACGAATATAACCCATACAGATATGAAAATCTTGCTCACAAGAGATTTAATTAAAGCAACCACACAATAGCCTCAGGTTCTGGGAAGCGGACTTTTGTGATGTTGATCACGTTGCGTTTCCAGGTTAGAATGAAGGATGTGGTTATGTCTAACATGCTTGTGTTATTCCCAGGATGATTCATGGTGTTTTGATATTAAACATATGGAAACGAATAATAATTAGAAAGATATTCAGGTATCAACTGTGTTTCAGCAATACTGAATTTACCTTCGGTACTGATCTCCATACCCAGACGCTGCACACGTGAGTACTGCGTCAAGAGATAACAAAGAGTAAAATGGAATCATCAACATAATTGTTAGTTGGATTAAGAACAGAAGAGAGACAATCATTTATGATTATACGAAAGAGAGTAGGTGACAGGACAGAACCCCGAGGAACACCAGTGTTCATAAGATAACACGGGGAAGTTATTTCATTAACACTACCGCAATGGGCCAGCTAGAGATAACATTAGAGAATTAGAAAATATCATAGGAAAGACAGAAGCAGTTAAACCAAAGGAAGGAAGTCTCGAAAGTAAATATGCCACATCTTGTCAAATGCTTAGGAGACGTCGAAGGCTGTGACAAACCATCCACCAAATTGGGTGAAAGAGGAAGATCAAAGATGAGTGACAGAGAAGAGAAACTCAACAATAGACCTAGCAATGTAGAAGGTCATGTTGGTGATCAAAAACATAGGAAGGGAATTCTAAGTGGTTCAGAAAATGAGAGTTATGGGGGAGGAATTTCAGAGACTCGAGAAATAGCAGAAGTGAGGGCAAAGGGATGATCGCTGGTAGGGGGGGGGGGGGGCAGTCTCTCATCCAAGAGGAGAGAAAAGTTGGAGTCTTTAAACAGAAACGGCGGGGACGAGCAAGGACTTGGGCCAGCTGGGAGACACACTCCTACAGGACTCAAGGAGGTACACCAACCTGGCCATATGTCTTGCCCACCTGAAGCTGGGGATGTACCTAGAAGGCCCAGCATAAGGGAAATGTCGGTGGGAGGCGGCGGGGAAAAGGGCGAGGCACAGCATCACCCACAGAAGAATTAGAGGAGAGTGAGGCACGGAAAAGAGCGGGTTTATCAGCTGCAGAGTGAGGTAATAATTGATCAGGGAGGAGAGGAGGGAAGTTTGAATTACAGGAATTACTGTTGATGGTTTTTGTTCAGGACAGAAAATATATGTCAATAGATGAGATCAAATCAGCGAACGTTTTATGAAGGTGTGCTTGACTCTTTGAAGAGCGGCTCTGCATTCACTTGAACAGAAATGAATGCAAAGTGGTTTTCAGGGAAGAATTGGATTAGATTATAAAATTTATGTTTCTAAGCCAACCACTGGAGCATCTAAGGCTATTCAGCGCTCTTAATACAGTTCAGAATATTCTATCTTAGAAATTCATTTTAACTCAAACAAATGACCAATTTCAGTTTTGATAGACTAAGAAATGAAGAGCGACAAGTATGGGAGAGAAAACTGCCTCCATGTGTTGATGTGAGAACTCAAGTTTGACCTTTGCAGCTGGGTTAAACCCACGTACCAGGGAAAGGACGATCCCCGCTGCCATAGCTCAAGCCGTCACTGATCCACCCAAACCCCACCACCACGTTAAGGTCCACGTCGATCCGGGGGTTTCAGTGTAAGGGAAGAGGTTCCTAGCCCGGGACACTGTCCCTGATACGACAGCCATTAGACCAGCAGCGATCCATCTATGGTTACATAGAAGATGACTTTATAGAAAGAGGGACGTAGGACTCCCTCCCAGACAATGTACCCTCTGCTATATGGGCAGCACAGCTGGAGTCATCCCGTCCAGTAAAGCGGGACACGTTTCGAAGAAACTCAGTAAAGAAACCACACAGGGATGACCACCGACCTCTCACAAAGTAGCCACCGTTGGTGTTGTGGGCTGGAAACAAGGATGGGTCGTTCCCAGCTGGAAATGATGGAGGCAAGATTACGTCTGGACGACCCTAAGGTTGTACCACTTTTGTGTGCTTATTGAGAGGAGTTCAGATGTGTAAGAATGAAGTCAATTGTGTTGGAGGATTGGTCGTGACAATCAAGAACTCGTGTTGGCTGTTCTAGATTGTTAAGGACGGAAGAAGAAAGGCAGTCGACTCCACTGGGATTGTCTGGGATAGACCCAGCCTAACCAGTCCTTGTCCTGTACATGATGATGCCATGCACGGAGGAAAGGAGTTGTGCGCATACATATGACGAGAGCAATGCTTCCCCATACACGTTCCTGTGTTGTGATGGTTGCTCAGTTGTGATGGTTGTTGTTGTTGTTGTGATTTTTGCTCTTTGGTGACTATTGTTTCGTTGTGATTGCTGACCTGTAATTATCTGACCTGTGATTGTCATTGTTGACCTGTGATTGTCTGACCTGTGATGATCATTGTTGACCTGTAATTGTCTGACCTGAAATTGTCATTGTTGACCCGTGATTGTCATTGTTGACCTGTAATTGTCATTGTTGACCTGTAATTGTCATTGTTGACCTGTAATTGTCATTGTTGACCTGTAATTGCATTGTTGACCTGAAATTGTCATTGTTGACCTGTAATTGTCATTGTTGACCTGTAATTGTCATTGTTGACCTGTAATTGTCAATGTTGACCTGTAATTGTCATTGTTGACCTATAATTGTCATTGTTGACCTGTAATTGTCATTGTTGACCTGTAATTGTCATTGTTGACCTGTAATTGTCATTGTTGACCTGTAATTGTCAATGTTGACCTGTAATTGTCATTGCTGACCTGTAATTGTCATTGTTAACATGTATTACTTTGATAGTATTTCCTTTTGTTGAGTATTGTGTTGTAATTGTTCTTCGGTTGTGTTGTGATTGTTCTTCTGTTGTCCTGGTTGCTTGGATGTGACTGCTGTTGTGATGCGACTGTTATCATGTTGTGTTGTGATTATCGTTACAGTGTGAAGTGTTATTTGGTTGTGTTGTGATTGTTGTTGTGACGTGATTCATCTTCTGTATTCTGACGGTTGTTAATAGTAATGGATGCTGCCTCTGTTATGATTGTTACGTTTTGCAGCAGTTGTATTATATCCAATCATGGTTGTATATTGTAATGGGTTAGATATTGTTAAATACTGTGTGTTGTTATGGTTGTAAGTATTGTAGCATTAGTGCGTGTTATGATAGGTTTTCTTTGTTGCCCTGCGTGTCGAATGTTGTAACGGTTGTGTTGTGAAAGGAGTTATTTGTTGTGAATATTTTCATATGGTATAACATTGGTATTTGTTGTTGTGGTTGTAGGTTGTATTAGGTATGTTGATATTGTGGTGTTGTGATCCTCTAACTTCATATGTCTGTTGTAATGCTCGTTTAGTTGTGTTGTGATACCATGATGTGTTGTTTTGATGGTTGTAACGTGTGCTGGTCGCGTCTCCTCATGGTTGTATGTTGTGACAGGTGCGTGTTGCTAGGCTGATGCTCACAGCTCACAGACAACCGCCTCAGCTGGTCCTGGGAGACACAGGTCACACACAGACACAAGAACTGTCTCACAACCCATTTTCTCCATCACCACAGTAAACTCTCACATCAGCTACACTTATAATACTCCATCCTTATACTCCCTCATCCCTCGCTCCCTCCCTCCCTACTCTCACTCCCCACCCTGCTCTCCCTCCCTCTCCCTCCCTCCACACTCACCAGGTGAAGTATAATACCATCATATCTGCTCCTGTCTACCAGCATCACCATGGTAACCACACACACACACACACACACACACACACACACACACACACACACATCCCCCCCCCACCTCCAGGTAATCTACTTCCCCCATTTTGACTACTGTTCGCTCTCTCTGGCTCACACTATTGATTGGACGTCACGACCATATTAAATCCAGCATTTTGTGTGTGTGTGTGTGTGTGTGTGTGTGTGTGTGTGTGTGTGTGTCCTTTCTTTTCCCTCCTCCATCCATATGATCCACTATTTTTTTTCCCGGGATTAATTTCTGAAAGCTTAGTGTTGTCTCCTCCTGCCCCCCCCATCATTTTTTCCCCTACTTCACTCTCGCTTAATTTCAGATTGGTATGAGATTTCAGATAGAGGAAAAAATAGATAAATAAAGAGGTCGAGAATCTTTATTGCTCCTAACACTGATGCCTCTTGGTTCGTGTGAGGCATATTGGTGCCTCTCTCTCTCTCTCTCTCTCTCTCTCTCTCTCTCTCCCTCTCTCTCTCTCTCTCTCTCTCTCTCTCTCTCTCCTCTCTCTCTCTCTCTCTCTCTGGGGTGAGTTTGTCTCTCAAAGGAGTGCTACCCTTCCTTACCCTCCCATCCCCCTCCCCCTCTTACCCACCTAACCCCATTCCCCAAACAGCCCCTCTTCCCATGCCCCTTTCTCAGACACCCCTTCCCCCCACAGTCTAGCCCAGTGCTCAGACCACCCTTCCTCCTAACCCATTTCTAGACTAACCCCGTCGTTCCGCCCCATTTCTAGACCACCCCCTACTCAGGCCCCATTTTCAGACCACCTTTCTCTTGCCCCACACCCATACCATCCCTTCTCTTGCTCCCATTACTAGACCACTGCTATCTTTATGCCCCATTCCCAACCCATCCCTTCTCCTGCCCCATTCCCAGACCACCATCACCACTCACCTCTGCTCCGACCTCATCCCATACCAGAACACGTCCGCCAGCATGACCAGTGCAAGGAGGGGGGGAGTTCATCTTCCCCACCTGACCTGTTCCTCTATATTGGGTCATCCCACTTCCCCACCTGACCTGTTCCTCTATATTGGGTCATCCCACTTCCCCACCTGACCTGTTCCTCTATATTGGGTCATCCCACTTCCCCACCTGACCTGTTCCTCTATATTGGGTCATCCCACTTCCCCACCTGACCTGTTCCTCTATATTGGGTCATCCCACTTCCCCACCTGACCTCTCCACCTTGATGCACCTCAGGTCAGCCTGTGTGGTCTGACCCGCCGTTTTCTGACCACCTGTGGATGAACGCCATGAGAGATTGAAATGATCCATGTTGTTTCGTCTGATGTTTTTTTTTTTGTTATAGTTTTGGTTTATTAAGGTTTGTCTTGGTTTATTTTTCATCACTCTGGGGTTGCTTACTGTCACATGCCTTGTTTTCATGGCCGGCCATGTTGTTTTATCCTAGTTAATCTTGTCTCTGTTTTCTGTATTTGTGTAAACGTTCTATGTAATGTGTTTCTTTGTTCTCGCCTCTTTTTTTGTTTGCTTTATCTACAGTGTTACATGTTCAATACATTTTGTGTTCTTGTTATGCACTAATTAATGATTCATCATCTTATTTCTTTAATTTCGTATTCCATTTCACTTCCATTTCTATCCATGTTTCATGGCTGATACTGGTTAATTGTGGCTTGTCACTGTCATCATCCTGGTTAACTTGTGGCTTGTCACTGTTATCATCCTGGTTAACTGTGGCTTGTCACTGTTATCATCCTGGTTAACTGTGTGGCTTGTCACTGTCATCATCCTGGTTAACTGTGCGGCTTGTCACTGTCATCATCCTGGTTAACTGTGTGGCTTGTCACTGTCATCATCCTGGTTAACTGTGGCTTGTCACTGTCATCATCCTGGTTAACTGTGCGGCTTGTCACTGTCATCATCCTGGTTAACTGTTTGGCTTGTCACTGTCATCATCCTGGTTAACTGTGCGGCTTGTCACTGTCATCATCCTGGTTAACTGTGCGGCTTGTCACTGTCATCATCCTGGTTAACTGTGTGGCTTGTCACTGTCATCATCCTGGTTAACTGTGGCTTGTCACTGTTATCATCCTGGTTAACTGTTTGGCTTGTCACTGTTATCATCCTGGTTAACTGTTTGGCTTGTCACTGTTATCATCCTGGTTAACTGTGGCTTGTCACTGTTATCATCCTGGTTAACTGTGTGGCTTTTCACTGTTATCATCCTGGTTAACTGTGTGGCTTTTCACTGTTATCATCCTGGTTAACTGTGTGGCTTGTCACTGTCATCATCCTGGTTAACTACTGTCTATCCCGGAGAATCAGGTTGTTGAGTTTGCCTCGCTCTACCCTGGTTAATCCTCTATCATCCCGGATTATCCCGTGTTGCCAGTCGTCATAGCTCGGTGTTAACCCTGATTACCTTCGCTTGGGACAGCAATCATGGGGAGCCGCTGGGACACTGGGACATATCCTTCCTGTATATCCCAGACGTCCAGCGGACCCATCAGGCCTCTGCAGGCCCTAGCTGTTCATCAGCGACGGTGGATGGGTCACTGTGAGTCATCAGCAACAGAGAACTGAAATGTAAAGTTCTCTCAATGGTTGTTAACTCCTCACGTGACAGGAAAGGTTGTTCAAAAAGATGAAATGGTTTATCTAACAACCATATAGCAACTACAACTGTTGTTGTTGTTGTTGTTGTATACAGTAACAATGTGTGACGTATGTAGGAGGATAACATCAACAATATGTGACGTATGTAGGCTGACATCATCAACAATGTGTGACGTATGTAGTCTAACGTCATTAACAATGTGTGACGTATGTAGGCTAACGTCATTAACAATGTGTGACGTATGTAGGCTGACATCATCAACAAAGTGTGACGTATTTAGGCTGACGTCATCAGCAAAGTATATGGTGGCATCACGAACAGTGACGTTAGCCCCGGTTCCTTCCAGTGGTCCATGGTGGAGGATCCCGTACCATTCCAGCGGTCCATGCAAGTGGACCCCGTACCCTTCCAGTGGTCCATGGAAGTGGACCCCGTACCATTCCAGTGGTCCATGCTAGTGGACCCCGTACCATTCCAGCGGTCCATGCAAGTGGACCCCGTACCCTTCCAGTGGTCCATGGAAGTGGACCCTGTACCATTCCAGCGATCCATGGTAGTGAACCCTGTACCTTTCCAGTGATCCACCACATACAGACACACTGAGGACGAGGGTTCGACCCTGAAGCGCAATAACAACCTTGTCATTACCTTAACACATCAGGGTCGCGTCAGAGGGCTAACCAACATGTCAAAGACTCGTACCGCCCCGTCCACGGCGCTGCCAGCCGCACGACGGTCTCAACTGATGATGGATTTCTGGTAAACTTGCTTAAAGTAAGAAAACTTAAGTTACTGTTGAGCTCTGGAATGAAAGATACCATCATCTGTAAACCCTGGTGACATGTGAGAACTATATGGGTTCGACCACGCCTTGTTCAGCAATGATACATACCTGTTGTGTGTGTGTGTGTGTGTGTGTGTGTGTCTCTGTGTGTATGTGTCTGTGTTTGTGTGTGTGTGTGTGTGTGTGTGTGTGTGTGTGAGTCTGTGTCTCTGTGTGTCTCTGTGTGTCTTTGTGTGTGTGTGTGTGTGTGTGTGTGTGTGGGTTAGTGGATAGCCTCTGTTTGTCGGCAAAATATAGTTTCTGTTAATTACATGTGTACCATTTTCGTGTCAGCTCCAAATGAACTGAGCCAGAACGTTGAATCATTTATTATTAACAACACAGACCACCAGGAAAAAGAGGTTCTCCGGGTTGGTGCTCTTATGTACGTACTCTCTCTCTCTCTCTCTCTCTCTCTCTCTCTCTCTCTCTCTCTCTCTCTCTCTTTCTTTGACTAACAACACCTCCTCCCTCCCTGCCTCGCGTCCTCATTCCTCTATATTTCCTCCAAACCAAGAAATCTTCCCCACTCTAGCTGTCATTTCCACTTGACATCGCCACTAAGGCGACAGCCCACTGAGGCGAAAATAACATCCAAGATCCCGAGCTCTTCCGCCGTGGCGATCGCTGGCCTTTGATCCCTATCTGGCAGCGCTAATGATGCTCACTTGGATATTGGAAAGGTTCTTGAACTTATTGGATGACTCAAATATATATATATATATATATATATATATATATATATATATATATATATATATATATATATATATATAAATATATATATATATATATATATATATATATATATATATATATATATATATATATATATATATATATATATCACAGTTCGGCGCGTGATCGAGTAAATTCCCTTTTATCCGCGAGGAAATGAAACACGATAAATTCCCTAGTGCACTTTCGTGTAATAATTACATATCTCCCCTGATGATGTGATTATTACACGAAAGTGCACTTGTGAACTTATTTTGGTTCATTGCGCCGTGGATAAAAGGGAATATATATGTGTGTATATATATATTTATATATATATATATATATATATATATATATATATATATATATATATATATATATACTTTATGATCAACACTCTGCTTAAGGAACCTCTTCCATAAAGCTCCCACAGCGCACAGGAAGCCGGCCACGTCCACCGGGCAAGACCAGAGACCAAGAATACAAAGGAATAAAGAAAATCAAACAGCAACAGACCACTGGGTCTCTTCTGGGCTGTTTGTGATGGTCGTATTGGTCAGAAACTCGTAGATCAATCTAGTAAGAGAAGGAAAATGTTAAAACATCAAACAAAAAAACATTTTGAGCTCTATTGTTAACTAAGGAGCAGCAGGTAACGCGTGTTGGAAATCTGAAGCGAAATAGTTATAAAGTCTATTCTCAAACGTATCTATGGAACTACTTTTAACTAATCTAATTCCTTATTTAACGATCCTGTTGAGGAATTTCTACTTCGTAACATTTGAGGTAAACCGTTTGTCTACGAGTTTGTAAGTCATATTACAAGTGAAAATAGACGAATATATCCTTAAGAAGCTTGCTAGATCAAGTTGATCAAAACCTTTGATCATTTTGAATACCTGTATTAGAACACTAAATAGGTTTAAGTCATGTAGTCAGCTCTAATAGAACTTGTTTCTTATTCCGGGAATCGTCTTCGTTGCTCATCTCTGTACTATTTCCATTCTATCAATATCTTTCCTCAAGTATAGTTACCAAAACTGAACACAAGTTCACCGTGGGTTTGCACCAATGCCTTGTAAAATACAAGGATAATTTCTCTGAACCTAAATTTGAAAGCAGCACCATCAAATTCAAGAGTTTTTTTCTCTTTTAATTTCTTTTATGCCCGCTAACTTGACTTTAGATTACCAGTTATCATCACGCCCGTCTTTTTTCCTCATTTACATTTTTTCCAAGGAGTGTGGTGAATTTTGCATGTCTATGAGGCGAGTGTAAAATGATAAAGGCATGAAGGCTAAGTGTCTGCACAGAGAAATTTACATCTTACGCATGAAGAGTCTTTTGATATGTTGAATCTGTGTCTTAGTACATATCCATAAAAAACAGAGTTCCACATTTTCTTCCATACTCGATCAATTTGCTCCACCCTAGACTACGCCTCACACTTTTTAAGCAGATGTGAGAGAATTACAAACCACCCATACAGAGTTTGGAACCATCGTGAGCTGCTTAGGAACCAAATGACTTCAACATTTACACCACGAAGGCAAAATTTCTCCAAAACAGCCCCATCTCAACACACTCAGGAACTAATTCTTTTCGCTAGTACCATACTCCTCCCAGATAAATCAATCAAAAAATAATAACGTCAACGACATATGTCATCATAAAAAAGATTACATTCACAATTATTTCCTCGCCAAACAATCATAATACTGACTAAACATACTCACACCGTAATGACCAGACACCACCATCTAAGACTGCACTCCCCAGACTCATACGAGTCACACCTTCCATTTCTCCACCGATACAAACATCGACCCATTATACAGCAAGACCCCTCATACCTAAGATGCAATTTTCACACTGGCCTCCTGAGATTTGAGGAAGCCCCATGGATTGGGTCCTGGGCCAAGAACGTGACGTATATATATATATATATATATATATATATATATATATATATATATATATATATATATATATATATGTGTGTGTGTGTGTGTGTGTGTATATATATATATATATTTATTTATTATTTATTTTGCTTTGTCGCTGTCTCCCGCGTTTGCGAGGTAGCGCAAGGAAACAGACGAAAGAAATGGCCCAACCCACCCCCATACACAATGTATATACATACACGTCCACACACGCAAATATACATACCTATACATCTCAATGTACACATATATATACACACACAGACACATACATATATACCCATGCACACAATTCACACTGTCTGCCTTTATTCATTCCCATCGCCACCTCGCCACAAATGGAATACCATCCCCCTCCCCCCTCATGTGTGCGAGGTAGCACTAGGAAAAGACAACAAAGGCCCCATTCGTTCACACTCAGTCTCTAGCTGTCATGCAATAATGCCCGAAACCACAGCTCCCTTTCCACATCCAGGCCCCACAGAACTTTCCATGATTTACCCCAGACGCTTCACATGCCCTGATTCAATCCACTGACAGCACGTCAACCCCGGTATACCACATCGATCCAATTCACTCTATTCCTTGCCCTCCTTTCACCCTCCTGCATGTTCAGGCCCCGATCACACAAAATCTTTTTCACTCCATCTTTCCACCTCCAATATGGTCTCCCACTTCTCCTCGTTCCCTCCACCTCCGACACATATATCCTCTTGGTCAATCTTTCCTCACTCATTCTCTCCATGTGCCCAAACCATTTCAAAACACCCTCTTCTGCTCTCTCAACCATGCTCTTTTTATTTCCACACATCTCTCTTACCCTTACATTACTTACTCGATCAAACCACCTCACACCACACATTGTCCTCAAACATATCATTTCCAGCACATCCATCCTCCTGCGCACAACTCTATCCATAGCCCACGCCTCGCAACCATACAACATTGTTGGAACCACTATTCCTTCAAACATACCCATTTTTGCTTTCCGACATAATGTTCTCGACTTCCACACATTCTTCAAGGCTCCCAGGATTTTCGCCCCCTCCCCCACCCTATGATTCACTTCCGCTTCCATGGTTCCATCCGCTGCCAGATCCACTCCCAGATATCTAAAACACTTTACTTCCTCCAGTTTTTCTCCATTCAAACTTACCTCGCAATATATATATATATATATATATATATATATATATATATATATATATATATATATATATTACATATTTTCATTGCACTGGAAGTCATCCATGAACATTAGCAGAGGTTTTTAAGCTTTACTGTTTTTCATCACGATCTGATGCCAGGAAAATACCGAAAGTCAAACGTGTACACCTGAGTAATGATTCAGTATTTTTCTGGCACCAGAGAGCAAGTTTCCCCCAGGAGGCACTGGAGCCCAGGTTGCTAGATTGCCTAAAATTCATCCTGAAAAGCTTTGATATATTGATATCATAAGCCTTTGCATTTTATCTTTTCTTTTTTTCTCTTCACATTTCCTCGACAGATTACCAGTTAGGATAGATGCATTTACGTGAAGGTTCATGATGTTTCAAGCAGACTTTTGACGGACCGTCTCGGTATAAATCCACTACTGGAGTTGGATGGAAAATAGCAGGTGGGTGTTGACATCGGTCGCTTGAGACAAAGTAAGATGTGGAGATTTTTCAGTGTCAAGGGACGTTAGCGCAGCTGCACCTTTATGCAGCGCACAACACACTTGCACCCCTGTCCCAGGACACTTCAGAGATTTCTTACATTACACATTAGTCTGTTTTCAGCCGATAGCAGCAGGTACTGACCACCTCGACACACTCGCTGCCTCCCGCCATCATCAGACCTTAACAGATAAGATGCCAGACCTGATGTGAGGAGGTCTATCATCTCTCTCTCTATACCTTGGCCACGATGGTGATATCCTTGACCACAACACTCGAAGCCTTGTGTATGATAGCCGGGACTTTGACCTTGAGGGGGTCAGGTCAAAGGCCATATCATTACGGCTGAGGATCGTCCGTCATGCTCCAGGGATTGTTATAAGCTTGTACTTACTCTTGTACTTGTTATTCAACAAGAGAAGGTCAGATGGCGTCTGGTGAAGCTCGTCACTTCCTCTTTAATTTCTAAGACTCAAAAATGATGTCAACATTGATCAAACAGAACATCATCATTCGTAGGAGATATATCATATTTCAGTAATTATTTAGGATTTTACAGCATCTCTCCTCAACCATATCATGGCATTACGACTTATCCATTCTCCCATTCTGATCACAATCATCGTACCGTTTTCTTTACCTCGTCAATTCGGTTCTCTTTCCCTCTTCACCAGGTATTGCTCCGATTTCTACTCCCTGGAACTGGATCCTTGTGCGCTCCTGTCATGAGCTGGATCACTGTGTGTTCTGCCAGCCACTGTATCACATGGTTACTCTGTAGCCGTCCGCAACGCGAGGATGAGCCGTTGTGATCTTAGTTTCTCTTCCTATACAAAAGATTTCTGGATCTTATCTGAGATATATATATATATATATATATATATATATATATATATATATATATATATATATATATATATTTTTTTTTTTTTTTTTTCATACTTTGTCGCTGTCTCCCGCGTTTGCGAGGTAGCGCAAGGAAACAGACGAAAGAAATGGCCCAACCCCCCCCCCCATACACATGTACATACGTCCACACACGCAAATATACATACCTACACAGCCTTCCATGGTTTACCCCAGACGCTTCACATGCCTTGATTCAATCCACTGACAGCACGTCAACCCCTGTATACCACATCGCTCCAATTCACTCTATTCCTTGCCCTCCTTTCACCCTCCTGCATGTTCAGGCCCCGATCACACAAAATCTTTTTCACTCCATCTTTCCACCTCCAATTTGGTCTCCCTCTTCTCCTCGTTCCCTCCACCTCCGACACATATATCCTCTTGGTCAATCTTTCCTCACTCATTCTCTCCATGTGCCCAAACCATTTTAAAACACCCTCTTCTGCTCTCTCAACCACGCTCTTTTTATTTCCACACATCTCTCTTACCCTTACGTTACTTACTCGATCAAACACCTCACACCACACATTGTCCTCAAACATCTCATTTCCAGCACATCCATCCTCCTGCGCACATCTCTATCCATAGCCCACGCCTCGCAACCATACAACATTGTTGGAACCACTATTCCTTCAAACATACCCATTTTTGCTTTCCGAGATAATGTTCTCGACTTCCACACATTTTTCAAGGCTCCCAAAATTTTCGCCCCCTCCCCCACCCTATGATCCACATCCGCTTCCATGGTTCCATCCGCTGACAGATCCACTCCCAGATATCTAAAACACTTCACTTCCTCCAGTTTTTCTCCATTCAAACTCACCTCCCAATTGACTTGACCCTCACCCCTACTGTACCTAATAACCTTGCTCTTATTCACATTTACTCTTAACTTTCTTCTTCCACACACTTTACCAAACTCAGTCACCAGCTTCTGCAGTTTCTCACATGAATCAGCCACCAGCGCTGTATCATCAGCGAACAACAACTGACTCACTTCCCAAGCTCTCTCATCCCCAACAGACTTCATACTTGCCCCTCTTTCCAGGACTCTTGCATTTACCTCCCTAACAACCCCATCCATAAACAAATTAAACAACCATGGAGACATCACACACCCCTGCCGCAAACCTACATTCACTGAGAACCAATCACTTTCCTCTCTTCCTACACGTACACATGCCTTACATCCTCGATAAAAACTTTTCACTGCTTCTAACAACTTGCCTCCCACACCATATATTCTTAATACCTTCCACAGAGCATCTCTATCAACTCTATCATATGCCTTCTCCAGATCCATAAATGCTACATACAAATCCATTTGCTTTTTTAAGTATTTCTCACATACATTCTTCAAAGCAAACACCTGATCCACACATCCTCTACCACTTCTGAAACCGCACTGCTCTTCCCCAATCTGATGCTCTGTACATGCCTTCACCCTCTCAATCACTACCCTCCCATATAATTTACCAGGAATACTCAACAAACTTATACCTCTGTAATTTGAGCACTCACTCTTATCCCCTTTGCCTTTGTACAATGGCACTATGTACGCATTCCGCCAATCCTCAGGCACCTCACCATGAGTCATACATACATTAAATAACCTTACCAACCAGTCAACAATACAGTCACCCCCTTTTTAATAAATTCCACTGCAATACCATCCAAACCTGCTGCCTTGCCGGCTTTCATCTTCCGCAAAGCTTTTACTACCTCTTCTCTGTTTACCAAATCATTTTCCCTAACCCTCTCACTTTGCACACCACCTCGACCAAAACACCCTATATCTGCCACTCTGTCATCAGACACATTCAACAAACCTTCAAAATACTCATTCCATCTCCTTCTCACATCACCGCTACTTGTTATCACCTCCCCATTTACGCCCTTCACTGAATATATATATATATATATATATATATATATATATATATATATATATTTTTTTTTTTTCACACTATTCGCCATTTCCCGTATCAGCAAGGTAGCGTTAAGAACAGAGGACTGGGCCTCTGAAGGAACATCCTCACCTGGCCCCCTTCTCTGTTCCTTCTTTTGGAAAATTAAAGAAAAAAACAAGGGGGGAGGATTTCCAGCCCCCCGCTCCCTCCCCTTTTAGTCGCCTTCTACGACACGCAGGGAATACGTGGGAAGTATTCTTTCTCCCCTATCCCCAGGGATATATATATATATATATATATATATATATATATATATATATATATATATATATATATATATATATATAAAGCATGCAAAGCGGTTGTGTTGGCTGCGTCCAGGCTGTTGTCCAGCAGTTGTTTTCTGTTGTTATATTCTCGTACAGAAAACGGTCGGTCTGGTGTTGTGTCTCATCACCAAAGAAAATGTTTGAAGCTTTTTTACATCCTAGGACGAAACTTCATCACAGTATCGCTTCC
>NC_092261.1:26262331-26324831 GCF_036320965.1 Panulirus ornatus
CAACCATACAACATTGTTGGAACCACCATTCCTTCAAACATACCCATTTTTGCTTTCCGAGATAATGTTCTCGACTTCCACACATTCTTCAAGGCCCCCAGGATTTTCGCCCCCTCCCCCACCCTATGATCCACTTCCGCTTCCATGGTTCCATCCGCTGCCAGATCCACTCCCAGATATCTAAAACACTTCACTTCCTCCAGTTTTTCTCCATATATATATATATATATATATATATATATATATATATATATATATATATATATATATATATCAAGTATACTCCTATGAGTCCACGGAGACTGATAGGAAAATATATATATATATATATATATATATATATATATATATATATATATATATATATATATATATATACGAACAAAGCGCATATAAACGCGCACCTTCAGAGAACATACAAACCTCCAACAGCCAGAATCGAACCCGGGACCCCTGTGCAACAGGCGGCAGCGCTACCGCTAGGGTATGATCGCCCCTATAGGGAAATGACTATTCGAATACTATGTACTCAAATACCCTTCGTCTCACATTGGTGAGCAACGGGGTCTACACCAGTCTTTTCCCAGCAGGCTCACACAACCAGAAGATAGCATTTTACCGAACCTAACTGTACAACGCGGAGGTATATGAATACGAACAAAGTGCATTTGAACGCGCACTTTCATTGAACATACAAACCTCCAACTGCCAGGGGTTCCGGGTTCGATCCTGGCTGTTGGAGGTTTGTCTGTGATATATATATATATATACATATATATATATATATATATATATATATATATATATATATATATATATATATATGTTTACATATATATGGTTCCAGTTCACTCTATTCCGTGCACGCCTTTCACCCACCTACATGTTCAGGCCCCGATCGCTCAAAATCTTTTTCACTCCATCCTTCCACCTCTAATTTGGTCTCCTGCTTCCCCTTCTTCCCTCCACCTCTGACATATATATCCCCTTTGTCAATCTTTCCTAACTTATTCTTTCTATGTGACCAAACCATTTCAACACACCCTCTTCTACTTTCTCAACCACATTCTTTTTATTACCACACATCTCTCTTACCCTTTCATTACTTACTCGATCAAACCACCTCACACCACGTATTGTCCTCAAACATTTCATTTCCATCACATCCACCCTCCTCCGCACAACCCTATCTATAGCCCACGCCTCGCAACCATACAACATTGTTGGAACCACTATTCCTTCAAACATACCTATCTGCTCTCTTGTCTTACGCACGTTATTCACTTCCTTCCAAAACATCTTTTTATTCTTCCTAAAGTTTAATGATACTTTCTCTCCCCAGTTCTCATTTGCCTTCTTTTTCAACCCTTGCACCTTCCACTTGACCTCCTGCTGCTTTCTCTTATACCACAAGAAAATGAAACACGATAAGTGTTTCATTTTCCTGTGGTCTTCTGCTTATACTAGATCACGCGCACCACTGTGACCTTTTGCAATGTACATATATATATATATATATATATATATATATATATATATATATATATATATATAGCCTTTTTATACTTTTCACCATTTCCCTTGTTAGCGAGGTAGCGTTAAGAACAGAGGACTGAGCCTTTGCGGGAATTTCCTCACTTAGCCCCCTTCTCTGTGCCTTCTTTTGGAAAATTAAGAACGAGAGGGGAGGATTTCCAGCCCCCCGCTCCCTTCCCTTTTAGTCGCCTTCTACGACACGCAGGGAATACGTGGGAAGTATTCTTTTTCCCCTATCCCTAGGCATGATTATATATATGTATATATATATATATATATATATATATATCATCCCTGGGGATAGGGGAGAAAGAATACTTCCCACGTATTCCCTGCGTGTCGTAGAAGGCGGCCAAAAGGGAAGGGAGCGGGAGGCTGGAAATCCTCCCCTCTCATTTTTTTTTTTTAATTTTCCAAAAGAAGGAACAGAGAAGGGGGCCAGGTGAGGATATTCCCTCAAAGGCCCAGTCCTCTGTTCTTAAAGCTACCTCGCTGATGCGGGAAATGGCGAATAGTATGAAAAAAAAATATGTGAATAAGAGCAAGGTTATTAGGTACAGTAGGGTTGAGGGTCAAGTCAATTGGGAGGTAAGTTTAAATGGAGAAAAAACTGGAGGAAGTAAAGTGTTTTAGATATCTGGGAGTGGATCTGGCAGCGGATGGAACCATAGAAGCGGAAGTGAATCATAGGGTGGGGGAGGGGGCGAAAATCCTGGGAGCACTGAAGAATGTTTGGAAGTCGAGAACATTATCTCGGAAAGCAAAAATGGGTATGTTTGAAGAAATAGTGGTTCCAACAGTGTTGTATGGTTGCGAGGCGTGGGCTATGGATAGAGCTGTGCGCAGGAGGGTGGATGTGCTGGAAATGAGATGTTTGAGGACAATGTTTGGTGTGAGGTGGTTTGATCGAGTAAGTAATGTAAGGGTAAGAGTGATGTGTGGAAATAAAAAGAGCGTGGTTGAGAGAGCAGAAGAGGGTGTTTTGAAATGGTTTGGGCACATGGAGAGAATGAGTGAAGAAAGATTGACCAAGAAGATATATGTGTCGAAGGTGGAGGGAACGAGGAGAAGTGGGAGACCAAATTGGAGGTGGAAAGATGGAGTGAAAAAGATTTTTAGTGATCGGGGCCTGAACATGCAGGAGGGTGAAAGGCGAGCAAGGAATAGAGTGAATTGGATCGATGTGGTATACCGGGGTTGACGCGCTGTCAGTGGATTGAATCAGGGCATGTGAAGCGTCTGGGGTAAACCATGGAAAGTTGTGTGGGGCCTGGATGTGGAAAGGGAGCTGTGGTTTCGGGCATTATTGCACGACAGCTGGAGACTGAGTGTGAACGAATGGGGCCTTTGTTGTCTTTTCCTAGCGCTACCTCGCACACATGAGGGGGAGGGGGATGGTATTCCATGTGTGGCGAGGTGGCGATGGGAATGAATAAAGGCAATGTGAATTGTGTGCATGTGTACATATGTATATGTCTGTGTGTGTATATATATATGTGTACATGAGATGTATGGGTGTGTAGGTTTGCGTGTGTGGACGTGTGTGTATATACATGTGTATGGGGGTGGGTTGGGCCATTTCTTTCTTCTGTTTCCTTGCGCTACCTCGCAAATGCGGGAGACAGCGACAAAGCAAAATAATAATAATAATGATATATATATATATATATATATATATATATATATATATATATATATATATATATATATATATGTATATATATATATATATATATATATATATATATATATATATATATATATATATATATATATATATATATATAGGTATGTGTGTGTGTGTTTGTGTGTGTGTATGTGTGTGTATGTGTCTTCTCAGGTTCAGATATCGCAGTTACATATGTTATACAAAAAGGTGTAGTTTAGATCTGCAAATATACTCGACAAAATTAAGTTTAAATCAAACTTAAGCAAAAGATGATCAGTCTCCATGATGGAGGTATTTTCGTGTCACTGTAGAATCAACTCATCCCTCCAGATTATCTTTATTTTCAACAACTAACTACTTAACGTCATCATTCCACCTTGCTCTACCTTTCCACGATCTTCCCAGCCCTATGAACACGTCTGTGACAAACTGGTCTAACCCAGTCATTAAGTACCCATACATCACGCTAACATATCTTTGTACAGTGTGTAAAGCAGTACTGAAATTACTGGAAAACTTGAATTAGTATTGGTATTAACTCTGTGATTCTTCATTTCCCAGCTGCTGAGCCTCTACCTTCCTAACTTATCTAGCCAGGCCATGAACCATGTAAGATGAATGCTCACCCAGTCAAAAGCACCTGTCTCTCTCCTGACACACACCACACCATACACAATAGCAATCGTTTTTCCCTTCTTACCAGCTCTCTGTTAACCATAGTACTTTCCTTCCCTCTCTGTTGTGTACCCAGGTCATTATATATTCATGGATAACTGAGTGTTGAGACTATCTGCTGGAAACACCAGTATGCCAGAGGTGTTCCACGTATCCTTCATATCAATGCCTTTTCATCTGGGACCACATAGCCACGTCTCCCCCCTACTGTATGTCTGACCCATCCACTAACGTCTCTGCCCGCCTCGCCATCAGTATGTCTGACCCTCGTCTCACTGCCCCCTTCCACCAACGTCTCCACCTACCACTCCTACATTATGCCTGATCCACGTCTCACGTTACCCATTACCTTCCACTCTGAGGCCACGTCTCGTTATGTGTACTGAGCCGGTCCGACAGGATTCGACTCTTCTGCAAAGGGCAAAGAATCTGGAAATATGTATCATGTATCTAATTCTGCCACTGTTGCATGTATCTGACTCTGCCACTGTAACATGTATCTGATTCTGCCACTGTAACATGTATCTGACTCTGCCACTGTAACATGTATCTGATTCTGCCACTGTAACATGTATCTGACTCTGCCACTGTAACATGTATCTGATTCTGCCACTGTAACATGTATCTGACTCTGCCACTGTAACATGTATTTGCCTCTGCCACTGTACTACACTGCTCTCTGTAATTCATGCGTCCGTCTTTCTGTCTGTATTCCTGTCCGTTCCTCTGTTTCTTTAATCGCTTTTCTCTCGCATGGGCAATGTGTGTGTGTATGTGTGTGTGTGTGTGTGTGTGTGTGTGTGTGTGTGTGTGTGTGTGTGTGTGTGTGTGTGTGTGAAAGAGAGAGGTTCAATACATAGTACATAAGGTATATACAAGGTTAAGAGACGGGGCAACACGAGCGTAAAACACACATATATACATACAAAAATACATGTACGTATATACATGCAAATTTACATATATGTATATATACACAACAGCACATCCATACATACAAGGCCTACATATCAAAGTTCACTTCAGTGGTTCCTTAAGTGACAAGTGTCATATAAAGTGTTACAACATTACATTTGGCGTCTGTTAAGTAAATGAAAAATATATACGACTTACATCATGATGGAAAGAAGCCACAAATTAGACCAATTTTCAACAGCGGAGCAGCTCATTAACTGGTCCCTTGTGGGTGGTGAATGAGGTGTATGGAGGGGCGGTATATGTGGGGGGGAGGAGGAACGTATACACAAGATGGGAATACGACAGTCAGTCAGTCAGTCAGGCGACGGAAGAACATACGAAATTTATACACTCTTTTTTCCCAGAGCAGCGTTCTCTCTCGTTCTCTCTCTCTCTCTCTCTCTCTCTCTCTCTCTCTCTCTCTCTCTCTCTCTCTCTCTCTCTCTCTCTCTCGTTCTCTCTCTCTCTCTCTCTCTCTCTCTCTCTCTCTCTCTCTCTCTCTCTCTCTCGTTCTCTCTCTCTCTCTCTCTCTCTCTCTCTCTCTCTCTCTCTCTCTCTCTCTCTCTCTCTCTCTCTGCCCCAGAATAACTTCAGGGCTGCAGCAGCAAATATTTTCCTGAGCCATAAAGAATATTCTGTTGCCTAAGAAATTAATAATGCAAATTTACCTTCGTGCATGACGAAATAATTAAGCCTCTCGTCGCTTCTCTCTCTCTCTCTCTCTCTCTCTCTCTCTCTCTCTCTCTCTCTCTCTCTCTCTCTCTCTGCCTCACGCCCAGCCTGGCTCACATCCCGCACCACACACACACACACACACGGGACTTTGAGGTATGTCTGCCATGCTGTTGCTGGTGTTGGGCGCGAAGTAGGAAAGATGAAAACGTTTAACACGACGGTACGACCCTTGAGCACGACGGTACGACGGTACGACCCTTGTTCTCGACGGTACGACCCTTGAGCCCGACGTACGACGGTACGACCCTTGTTCACGACGGTATGACCCATGAGCACAACGATACGACCCTTGAGCACGACGGTACGACAGTACGACCCTTAAGCACGACAGTACGACGGTATGACCCTTGTTCACGACGGCACGACCCTTGAGCAAGGCAGTACAACCCTTAACACGAAGGTACGACCCTTGAGCACAACGGCACAACGGCATAACCATTGAGCACGACGGCACAACCCTTGAGAAAGACAGTACAACTTTTAGGACGACAAACGAACCTTGAGATCACAACTATAGCTTTCACTTACACATATTGTCTTCCTGAAGAGCGTTTTACTAAGGGAAATGACACTGTTGGACTATTGGCTCTTTATCGACTACCAGGGAGGAATATACCTTCCTCATTCAGGTCAAAAAAGTCTCGGCCTCGCTTGACCTCCTCATCAGGGCTATCACTGCTAACCTAGGCAAAGCTTTTAACTTCATGTCAAGGACACTAACGGAGGCCAAAGAGCATTATCCAGTCTCAAGTTCTGTGCTCGAAAGGAGCTCTCCATCGTGTGGGAAACCTTTATTTACCTAGGCACAAGCGCCTTACCCACAACGAGACACAAGCTCCTTACCCACTACGAGACACAAGCGCCTTACCCACTACGAGACACAAGCGCCTTACCCACTACGAGACACAAGCGCCTTACCCACTACGAGACACAAGCGCCTTACCCACTACGAGACACAAGCTCCTTACCCACTACGAGACACAAGCTCCTTACGCGCTACGAGACACAAGCGCCTTACCCACTACGAGACACAAGCTCCTTACCCACTACGAGACACAAGCGCCTTACCCACTACGAGACACAAGCTCCTTACCCACTACGAGGCACAAGCGCCTTACCCACTACGAGACACAAGCTCCTTACCCACTACGAGACACAAGCGCCTTACCCACTACGAGACACAAGCTCCTTACCCACTACGAGACACAAGCGCCTTACCTACTACGAGACACAAGCGCCTTACCTACTACGAGACACAAGCGCCTTACCTACTACGAGACACAAGCTCCTTACCCACTACGAGACACAAGCTCCTTACCCACTACGAGGCACAAGCGCCTTACCCACTACGAGACACAAGCTCCTTACCCACTACGAGACACAAGCGCCTTACCCACTACGAGACACAAGCTCCTTACCCACTACGAGACACAAGCGCCTTACCTACTACGAGACACAAGCGCCTTACCTACTACGAGACACAAGCGCCTTACCTACTACGAGACACAAGCTCCTTACCCACTACGAGACACAATCGCCTTACCCACTACGAGGCACAAGCGCCTTACCCTCACCATGATCTCTACACAGGGAAGTGTCCTTACCATGGTTACACCTTCCTGACCCTGGATGAATATTATTAACCAGCCACACTTACTACTCCTCGCCAGCCACACCTCACCAACCCTGTTCGAAGCCTCGTGGATGATAGTATATTTATCATTTCATCAATTTTCCAATGCCAAATTTTACCATCTCCTAAGGCCACAGGACTGATAAGAAAATAGATAAAAGACTTTCGCTAATACTGTTATCCTTCTGGCGTGTCTCCGATAGATGTCACTACGATCTTCTGTTTACATAGTTGTGTTAACGTGAAACTATATAGAAAAGTAACGTACCTGCATATCATCTTTATTGTACTGTACTGCCGGGAACGACTCTGTGAAAGTTTATATATATATATATGATATATATCTGCATGACTTACTCCAGCTCTGCAGTGATTGTGAATCTAATCTGATTAATTATGAATAGTAAAACCCATAATATATCTGGGAGGTAATTAATACCACGATGCAAATTACGTGAAGGTATTTTTGTTTCAGACAATAATTCTTGTTGAGTTTGGCAGATGGAATAGCGTCTCTCTCTCTCTCTCTCTCCCTCTATCTTCCTACACAGCAGTGACCTGTTCTCATGACTTAGTAACGTTGTAACACCATGACTTAGTAACGTTGTGACACCATGACTTAATGATGTTGTAACCCCATGACTTAGTAACGTTTTAACCCCATGACTTAGTGACGTTGTAACACCATGACGTAGTGACGTTGTACCAAGATACCGTACATCTTCAGAGTTTTGCTTTCATGGTAAAGTTTTAAGTCACCTGTTCTTCGTTAGACTTGACTGCTTCATCGGATTTAACCGTCATGTTCTGGTATGGTTTAATCGGTTTGGTTTCATAATGTTTTATCCTCGTATCATAATGATGCTCCGTCGTCATGACCCAGAGATATGCTATCAGTAATTGGACGAAGATCAGTGATGAAAAATCTAAAATGCTTCTTCACATTAACTCCTGCGAATAGTACTGTTGTACTTTTGTTCTCACTTTGAACTTTAGGTTCCATGAAAGTTCACCTTCAGGGCAACGCATCAGTCAGGTAATTACCTGTCGTGATTGTCCAAATATCAAGCCTGTGGCTCAAGATGTTTCTCTGGTGTAGATTAAGAAAGTTATGAATGAAGTCAAGATGCCATATCATACTCTCCTTCCCTCTCTCCTTGCTTCCTATATCTTATCGTCAATCTTTACGAACGTTTTCTTTCTTACTTACGCCCCTCTAGTCAAGCGCTTGCTGGGGGTTATCTAGGATTTCCCTTCGTAATATGTGTACATGTATTTCCAAATCATCTTTCATAGAACATCATGAAATGTGACATTAGTGACATTACATTACACTGCTTCGATTACATTATCTGTGTAGCATGATACTTACGTACATATATGCGTTCATGCGTTTCCACAAACAAAACTTAAACACACACAAATAGACCACCTCTGTATTCCCTGTGTATCGTAGAAGGCGACTGAAAGCAGCGAGAGCAGTGAATCCTCTCATCCTTGTATTCTGAAAACTAAAAGACCGATGAGACGGAGCCAAGAGAGGAGTACTCATCCCACTGTGGTGTCTGAATGTGTGTGGATGTAACCAGAATGAGAAGAAGGGACGCACTGGTAATATAATTCTTGAGAGGAACCTGGAGGTCGTGGCTCTGAGTAAAACCAAGTTCGAGGGGAAAAAGGAAGATTGGTTTCGAATACACTCAGTGTGAAGTCTGGGGATAGTGTGAGGACTGTTGTAAGAATGTCAAGAATTGAGCCCAAAACTGATGTGGGTGAACATGAAATTGGATAAGGAGAGGTGGGTGGTTGTTAGTGTTTATGCATCCGGAAGAGAAAGGAGTGAAGATGAGAGACGAGTGTTCTGGGAAAGGAGTATCGAGGAATACTGCTGGGTGATTTGAAAGCACAAGTGAATGAAGTAGCAGCCACAGTGACACCACACCCCTGCAGCAGATCCACATTCACCTGAAACCACACATCCTCAACACTTCCTTCATGCACACACACACACTCACCTTACTCTCTTGATAAAAGTTTCTCACTGATTCTAGCAGCTTTCTTTCCACACCATATATGCGCAAAACCTTTATCAAAGCATCTCCACCCACTCTATCATATAGTTTCCTCAGATCATTATAGTATGACACGTAATCATTTCTAATTTTTTCTTACATAAATTATTCAGAACAAACACCTGATCCACACACACCCTCCAGCACCCCTGAAGCCACTCTGTTCCTTCCCAGTCTGATGCTCTGTATATGCCACCACCCTGTCAGTCAACGCTCCCGTATAACATAACTTACCAGGTACGCTCAACAAACTTTTATCTCTTAAATTCTTTCACGTACACACACACATATTCTTCAAAACAAACACCTGATGCACACATCCTCTACCACTTCTAAGAGCCCACAGCTCTTCTCCAGTCTGATTCTCTGTACATGCTTTCACCTTCTCAATCACTACACTCCCATACAACTTACCAGATACACTCAACATACTTATACCTCTGTAGGTTGAACACTCCGCTTTATCATTCTTGACGTTATACAGTAATACTGTGCATTGCACCAATCCTCAGGCACTTCACCATGAACCATACATCAAATCAAAGTCTTGAATAACCAATCAACAACAGTCACCCCTTCTTTCTTGATAAATAATACTGCAAAACCACCCACTCCAGCTGCCTTGCCACATTTCATCTTACGCAAGGCTTTCACCACCTCTTCTCTCTTTATCAAACCACTGGTCAAGACTCTTTCGCTTAGCATACCACCAAACTCACTACTACTACACACCTAAAACCTTACCATCAAATACATTCAACAGTCCTTCAAAATACTGCATGTCCTCCTCGCTTTATCACTACCTGTTATCACTTACCCTCTTGCTCCCTTCACCTATGTTCCTATTTGTTCTCTTGTTTTTCGCCACATCTTAACCTTCTTCCAAAACATATTCTCTCTAAAGTTTGCTGATGCTAGCTTACTCCAAATCTCTTTTACCCTCTTTCTTCAACCCCTGTACCTTCATCTTGATCTGCTACCATTATTTGCACTCCCTTCCTTGTTAGTACCGCTTAAACGCCTCTCTTTTCTCTTTCATGAGCAACTTTATTTCTTCATTCTGTTACTCATAAACCATTCTAATCTGCCAACCTCCCATCTGTCGCATGCCACATGCTACTCTCGCACATGCCAGCAGTGCTTTCCTAAATACCACCCATTCACTCTCTCTCTTTGCCATTCTATGCTAAATCACTCCCGGTATTTCTTCACACGAGTCTCTTTTCCAAGTTCACTTACTCTCACCTCTCTCTTCTCTCTTTCAAAAACCTCTACAAATCTTCACCTTCGCTTCCACAAGATAGTGATCAGACATCCACCACCTTTTCCCCTCAGCACATTTACATCGAAAACTCTCGCTTTTACGTGATTGTCAACTAGTATGTAATTTAGCAACGCCCGCTGACCATCTCTCCTACTCACATACGTTTACTAGTGTATGTCCCTCTTTTTATACCAGATATTCCTAATTAAAAGTTTTTTCTTCAGCACACAACTCTACGAGCATTTCACCATTTCCATTCACAACACTGAATACCCCATGTACACCAATTATACCCACAACTCCCACATTACTCATCTTCGCACTCAAATCACCCATCACTATAACCCGGACTCGTGCATCAAAACTGCAGACACACTCACTCAGCTGCTCCAATTACACTTGCCTCTCATGATCTTTCTCCTCATGACCAGGTGCATGATCACGAACAATCGCCCATCTCGCACCATCCACTTACATTTCTCACCACATCAGTCCAAAATTCACGTCCATACACTCTTTCACACACTCCCACAACTCCTGTTTTAGGAGTAATACAACTCTTTCATTAGCTCTTGTCCTCACATTAACCCCTAAGTTTATTCCAACACATTTTCAACCCATTCTTCACCTTTAACCTTGAGCTTCGTTTCACTCAGAGCCAAAACATCCAGGTTCCTTTCCTCAAACATACTACCTATCTCTCCTTTTTTCTCATCTTGGTTACATCCACACACATTCAGACACCCCAATCTGAGCCCTCGAGGAGGATGAGCAATCCCCGCGTGACTCCTTCTTCTGTTTCCCATTTTAGAAACTGAAATGCAAGAAGGGGAGTGTTTCCAGCCCCCATTCCCGCCCCCTTCAGTCGCCTTCTACGACATGCAGGAGATACGAAGGTAGAATTATGTCTCTCCATATATATATACATATATATATATATATATATATATATATATATATATATATATATATATAGCCTTGAAGAATGTTTGGAAGTCGAGAACATTATCTCGGAAAGCAAAAATGGGTATGTTTGAAGGAATAGTGCTTCCAACATTGTTGTACGGTTGCGAGGCGTGGGCTATGGATAGAGTTGTGCGCAGGAGGGTGGATGTGCTGGAAATGAGATGTTTGATGACAATATGTGGTGTGAAGTGGTTTGATCGAGTAAGTAATGTAAGGGTGGGAGAGATGTGTGGAAGTAAAAAGAGCGTGGTTGAGAGAGCAGAAGAGGGTGTTTTGAAATGGTTTGATCACATGGAGAGAATGAGTAGGGATAGATTGACCAGGAGGATATATGTGGCAGAGGTGGAGGGAACAAGAAGTGGGAGACCAAATTGGAGGTGGAAAGATGGAGTGAAAAAGATTTTCAGTGATTGGGGCCTGAACATGCAGGGGGGGTGAAAGGCGTGCAAGGAATAGAGTGAATTGGAACGATGTGGTATACCGGGGTCGACGTGCTGTCAATGGATTGAACCAGGGCATGTGAAGCGTCTGGGGTAAACCATTTAAAGTTGTGTGGTGCCTGGATGTGGAAAGGGAGCTGTGGTTTCGGTGCATTATTACATGACAGCTAGAGACTGAGTGTGAACGAATGGGGCATTTGTTGTCTTTTCCTAGCGCTACCTCGCACACGTGAGGGGGGGAAGGGGTTGTTATTCCATGTGTGGTGGGGTGGCGATGGAAACAAATAAAGGTAGACAGTATGAATTATGTACATGTGTATAAATGTATATGTCTGTGTGTGTATATATATGTGTACATTGAGATGTATAGGTATGTATATTTGCGTGTGTGGACGTGTATGTATATACATGTTTATGTGGGTGGGTTGGGCCATTCTTTCGTCTGTTTCCTTGCGCTGCCTCGCAAATGCGGGAGACAGCGACAAAGCAAAATAATAATAATAATATATGTATATATATATAAATATATATATATATATATATATATATATATATATATATATATATATATATATATATATATATTTATTTTATTTTATTTATTATACTTTGTCGCTGTCTCCCGCGTTTGCGAGGTAGCGCAAGGAAACAGACGAAAGAAATGGCCCAACCCACCTCCATACACATGTATATACATACGTCCACACACGCAAATATACATACCTACACAGCTTTCCATGGTTTACCCCAGACGCTTCACATGCCCTGCTTCAATCCACTGACAGCACGTCAACCCCGGTATACCACATCGCTCCAATTCACTCTATTCCTTGCCCTCCCTTCACCCTCCTGCATGTTCAGGCCCCGATCACACAAAATCTTTTTCACTCCATCTTTCCACCTCCAATTTGGTCTCCCTCTTCTCCTTGTTCCCTCCACCTCCGACACATATATCCTCTTGGTCAATCTTTCCTCACTCATCCTCTCGATGTGCCCAAACCACTTCAAAACACCCTCTTCTGCTCTCTCAACCACGCTCTTTTTATTTCCACACATCTCTCTTACCCTTACGTTACTCACTCGATCAAACCACCTCACACCACACATTGTCCTCAAACATCTCATTTCCAGCACATCCATCCTCCTGCGCACAACTCTATCCATAGCCCACGCCTCGCAACCATACAACATTGTTGGAACCACTATTCCTTCAAACATACCCATTTTTGCTTTCCGAGATAATGTTCTCGACTTCCACACATTCTTCAAGGCCCCCAGGATTTTCGCCCCCTCCCCCACCCTATGATCCACTTCCGCTTCCATGGTTCCATCCGCTGCCAGATCCACTCCCAGATATCTAAAACACTTCACTTCCTCCAGTTTTTCTCCATTCAAACTCACCTCCCAATTGACTTGACCCTCAACCCTACTGTACCTAATACCCTTGCTCTTATTCACATTCACATTCACATTCTATCCATATGTCCAAACCAATTCAACACACCTTCTGCTCTCTCAACCACACTCTTTTTATTACCACACATCTCTCTTACCCTTTCATTACTTACTCGATCAAACCGCCTCACACCACATATTGTCTTCAAACATTTCATTTCCAACACATCCACCCTCCTCCGTGCAGCCCTATTATATATATATATATATATATATATATATATATATATATATATATATATAATAGGGCTGCACGGAGGAGGGTGGATGTGTTGGAAATGAAATGTTTGAAGACAATATGTTGTGTGAGGCGGTTTGATCGAGTAAGTAATGAAAGGGTAAGAGAGATGTGTGGTAATAAAAAGAGTGTGGTTGAGAGAGCAGAAGGTGTGTTGAATTGGTTTGGACATATGGATAGAATGAGTTTTGAAAGATTGACATAGAAGATATATGTGTCAGAGATTGAGGGAACAAGAAGCGGGAGACCAAACTGGAGGTGGAAGGCTAGAGTAAAAAGATTTCGAGTGATCGGAGCCTGAACATGCAGGAGGGTGAAAGGCGTGCACAGAATAGAGTGAATTGGAACGATGTAATATACTGGGGTCGATGTGCCGTCAATGGACTGAACCAGGTCGTGTGAAGCGTCTAGGGTAAGCCCTGGAAAGGTCTGTGGGGCCTGGACGTGGATAGGGAGCTGTGGTTTCGATGCATTACACATGAAACTTAGAGACTGAGTGTGAACGAATGTGGCCTTTTTTGTCTGTTTTCCTAGCGCTACCTCGCTGAAGCGGGAGGCAGCGATGCTGTTTCCTGTGTGTGCGGAGTAGCGCCGGAAATAGAGGAAGGCGAGCAAATATGAATATGTATATGTTATATATGTATATGTATGTGTATGTTGATATGTATATGCATATGACATGTATGTGCATGTATGTATACATATGTGTATATGAATGGGTGGGTCTTTCTTCGTCTGCTGCCTGTCACTACCTCGCTAACGCGGTAAACGGCGATCAAGTTTAAGAAATAAAAGATGAACAGATATATTCGTGTGAGTATATATCACTTGTTCGTGATGATGATATGAAGGTGAAATCGTACTGAAATGCGATTTCCCCTTTATATATATATATATATATATATATATATATATATATATATATATATATATATATATATATATATATATTGAGCAGACATACAGAGTGGAGTGTGATATTAAAGGGAGATATATTTGTGGAGAGATAATATTGAGCGTATAGAGAAAATGTTCTCACTTACATCAGAGGCCAGACCTGATTGATGGAGCTTGTCAGCCAATCACCTGCTGCCTTTTGATGCCAGTGGGCGGACAGGCCGCCGCTTCGTATGACCCACCGTTTGTGTCATTTAGAATTCCATTTTCCAAGGTGCAGTGAGCGAGTCCCTCAGATGTTTCCTGGCGCGCGGTTTGAGAGTTGATTAGCCGTAATTATGGTCATTTGCTGTGCCAATCAGCTCACTGCCTCTCATTTACTCGCCTCTCACTTCTGTGAAGGGGGAGTACTGCCCACCTCTCTCTCTCTCTCTCTCTCTCTCTCTCTCTCTCTCTCTCTCTCTCTCTCTCTCTCTCTCTCTCTCTCTCTGTCTCTCTTATGATTGCCTCCCCCGTCTCTCTCTGTCTCCTCTCTCCCTACTCCTCTCTCTTTCCTCCCCATCACCACACCGTATGGGGAGGGATTCGACTTCCCCTTCCTCCTCTCTGCTGTCAGCACTATGGGAGAGGGAAAACCTCTCTCCCACCTCCCCGGCTACGCTTAATCCCCACTCCCCTGGCAGCCCTCTCCCCGCTCTCCCAGCGGACGTGTCCCCACTCTCCCTGCAGCCCTCTCCCCACTCCCCGACCACACCGCATTCCCAGGTCTGGGAGCATGGGTCGACACCTCTACCATCACTGCGCCTCTCCCTCCTCCCCAACAGTGCACCTCTCCCTCCTCCTCAACACTGCACCTCTCCCTCCTCCCCAACACTGCACCTCTCCCTCCTCCCCAACACTGCACCTCTCCCTCCTCCCCAACACTGCGCCTCTCCCTCCTCCCCAACACTGCGCCTCTCTCTCCTCCCCAACACTGCGCCTCCCCCTCCTCCCCAACACTGCGCCTCTCCCTCCTCCCCAACACTGCACTTCTCCCTCCTTCCCAACACTGCGCCTCTCCCTCCTCCCCAACACTGCGCCTCTCTCTCCTCCCCAACACTGCGCCTCCCCTCCTCCCCAACACTGCGCCTCCCCCTCCTCCCCAACACTGCGCCTCTCCCTCCTCCCCAACACTGCGCCTCCCCCTCCTCCCCAACACTGCACCTCTCTCTCCTCCCCAACACTGCGTCTCTCCTTCCTCCCCAACACTGCGTCTCTCCCTCCTCCCCAACACTGCACCTCCCCCTCCTCCCCAACACTGCGTCTCTCCTTCCTCCCCAACACTGCGTCTCTCCCTCCTCCCCAACACTGCACCTCTCTCTCCTCCCCAACACTGCGTCTCTCCTTCCTCCCCAACACTGCGTCTCTCCCTCCTCCCCAACACTGCACCTCCCCCTCCTCCCCAACACTGCGCCTCTCCATCCTCCCCATCACTACGCCTCTTCCTCCTCCCCATCACTGCTCCTCTCCCTCCTCCCCAACACTGCGCCTCTCCCTCCTCCCCAGCACTGCGCCTCCCCCTACTCCCCAACACTGCGCCTCTACCTCCTCCCCAACACTGCGCCTCCCCCTCCTCCCCAACACTGCGCCTCTCCCTCCTCCCCAACACTGCGCCTCTCCCTCCTCCCCAACACTGCGCCTCCCCCTACTCCCCAACACTGCGCCCCTCCCTCCTCCCCAACACTGCGCCTCTCCCTCCTCCCCAACACTGAGCCTCTCCCTCCTCCCCAACACTGCGTCTCTCCCTCCTCCCCAACACTGCGCCTCCCCCTCCTCCCCAACACTGCGCCCCTCCCTCCTCCCCAACACTGCCTCCATCTGAATACCTCAATTACAGAGCCAGTAATTCCCCAGTCTCCCTCACGCCTCACAATTACCTTGTTATCCGGCCAGTAATCAAACACATTCTCCTCACACCCTTCAACCACCTTAGTTATCCGGTCATCAGTATCTCAGTCAACTGGTCAGTATTAACCCAGTTATCCGGTCATCAGTATCTCAATCATCTGGTCAGTATTAACCCAGTTATCCGGCCATCAGTATCTCAGTTATCTGGTCAGTATTAAACCAGTTATCCGGCCATCAATATCTCAGTTATCTGGTCAGTAGTACCCCAGTTATCCGGCCATCAATACTCCACTTATCTAACCAGTAGTAACCCAGATATCCGGTCATCAATCCTAGGTTATCCGGTCATCCCAAATTACTGGACGTAGTACCCTGATTATCTGATCATTAGTGCCCTAGTTAACCGGCCAATGTTAACCCAGTTATCCAGCCATCAATACCCGTTATTCGGCCAGCAATAACCAGTTATGCGATCATCAATTCTCCAGTTGTCTGGCCAATAGTAGCATAATTATGAGGACATCATTACCTCAGTTATCCGGCCAGTAGTACCCCAGTTATCCGGCCATCAATACCCCACTTATGTATCCAGTATTAACCTACTTATCCGGCCAACAATACTCCAGTCACCAGGACAGTAGTACCACAGTTATTCGGCCACCAATATCCCACTTATATACCCAGAATTAACCCACCTATCCGGCCATCAATACCCCGGTTATCTAGCCAGTAGTACCCTAGTTATCCGGCTATCATTACCCCACTTATGTATCCGGTATCAACTCACCTATCCGGCCATCAGTACCCCAGTTACTAGGACAGTAGTACCCCAGTTATCCGGCCAATACCACCTCAGCCATCTGCCTGATTTCTTCCAGTACGCTCTCACACTTCACTGTATTTCAGTTATCCGGTTGGTACCTCCCAATTATCCGGCTGGTACCTCCCAGTTATCCAGCTGGTACCTCCCAGTTATCCGGCTGGTACCTCCCAGTTATCCGGCTAGTACCTCCCAGTTATCCAGCTGGTACCTCCCAGTTATCCGGATGATAATGTCCCAGTTATCCAGATCATAATGTCCCGTCATCCGGCTCCTCTCACCCCTAACTATTACCTCATTGATCCGGCCGGTATAATCTCACTTTCCCGAACCCTCATAACCACTTCGTTTATCCGGCCACAGTGATCACCATGACCCAGAACCGGCATGACACGTCGGATACCCGAGTGATAACCCCCCCCCCCTCACCACCCACTAGCTAGTAGTATTCATAAGTAACTTGAATCATACTGTTCCGGTAACCAAATACCCGAGTAATCCGATCAACACGGCCCGGACCATCGCCTTTCTGACCTGGATATAAAAGAGACCCCAGTTGCTTAGCACTATCTCCCTCCCTACGCGTAGCATAAGGACGAGTTTTCCAGAGCGAGTGTACCTACTCTCTCCCTTCCTCCCTCACGTCCGGTGAACATAAGGAGCCACTTAGCTCTGTCTTCACTCCGCTACAGAGAGGCCTTTGCCTCCTGACCTGCCTCCTCCCTCACACTAGCCCCTGACCCGCCTCCTCCCTCACACTGGCCTCCTGACCCGCCTCCTCCCTCACACTAGCCTCCTGACCCGCCTCCTCCCTCACACTAGCCTCCTGACCCGCCTCCTCCCTCACACTAGCCTCCTGACCCGCCTCCTCCCTCACACTGGGCTCCTGATCCGCCTCCTCCCTCACACTAGCCTCCTGACCCGCCTCCTCCCTCACACTAGCCTCCTGACCCGCTTCCTCCCTCACACTGGGCTCCTGACCCTCCTCCTCCCTCACACTAGCCTCCTGACCCGCCTCCTCCCTCACACTAGCCTCCTGATCCGCCTCCTCCCTCACACTAGCCTCCTGACCCGCCTCCTCCCTCACACTAGCCTCCTGACCCGCCTCCTCCCTCACACTAGCCTCCTGACCCGCCTCCTCCCTCACACTGGGCTCCTGATCCGCCTCCTCCCTCACACTAGCCTCCTGACCCGCCTCCTCCCTCACACTAGCCTCCTGACCCGCTTCCTCCCTCACACTGGGCTCTTGACCCTCCTCCTCCCTCACACTAGCCTCCTGACCCGCCTCCTCCCTCACACTAGCCTCCTGACCCGCCTCCTCCCTCACACTAGCCTCCTGACCCGCCTCCTCCCTCACACTGGGCTCCTGACCCGCCTCCTCCCTCACACTAGCCTCCTGACCCGCCTCCTCCCTCACACTAGCCTCCTGACCCGCCTCCTCCCTCACACTGGCCTCCTGACCCGCCTACTCCCTCACACTAGCCTCCTGACCCGCCTCCTCCCTCGCACTAGCCTCCTGACCCGCCTCCTCCCTCACACTAGCCTCCTGACCCGCCTCCTCCCTCACACTGGCCTCCTGACCCGCCTACTCCCTCGCACTAGCCTTCTGACCCGCGTCCTCCCTCACACTAGCCTCCTGACCCGCCTCCTCTCTCACACTAGCCTCCTGACCCGCCTCCTCCATCACACTAGCCTCCTGACCCGCCTCCTCCCTCACACTAGCCTCCTGACCCGCCTCCTCCCTCACACTAGCCTCCTGACCCGCCTCCTCCCTCACACTAGCCTCCTGACCCGCCTCCTCCCTCACACTAGCCTCCTGACCCGCCTCCTCCCTCACACTAGCCTCCTGACCCGCCTCCTCCCTCACACTAGCCTCCTGACCCACCTCCTCCCTCACACCAGTGACTCGACTGTCCGCCTCACTAACCTGTCTCCCTCTATATGACCTGATCATGTAGGATCTGCCGGCTGTCCTCATCATGTAGGATCTGCCGGTCGTCCTGATCATGTAGGATCTGCCGGTCATCCTGATCATGTAGGATCTGCCGGTCGTCCTGATCATGTAGGATCTGCCGGTCATCCTGATCATGTAGGATCTGCCGGTCATCCTGATCATGTAGGATCTGCCGGTCGTCTTGATCATGTAGGATCTGCCGGTCATCCTGATCATGTAGGATCTGCCGGTCATCCTGATCATGTAGGATCTGCCGGTCGTCTTGATCATGTAGGATCTGCCGGTCGTCCTGCAGTAGAGGGATGGCTTCTTCATGTGTGGTTCTCACATTCGTTCCACTGTAGCCAGCAGGTCTTCCTACATACCTACCTTCCTAATCACCCTACGATGTAACGACCCAACCATCAGTGGTGCTGTGAACAGATCCTTATACAGAGAACACTTCAGATGTGTGAGGAAGACATGGCAGAGAGAGAGAGAGAGAGAGAGAGAGAGAGAGAGAGAGAGAGAGAGAGAGAGAGAGAGAGAGAGATATCAAAGTTAAATCTGTCAAACCATCATGTATTTACCTTGGATCACGAGGTGTTAGATGAAAATGACCCTAGAAAAGACTGAAGTAAATATATGCCTAGAAGGTAGTACACTTAGAGTTAAGTATAAGTAAAAACCAAGAGAAGGTAGTACACTTAGAGTTAAATATAAGTGAAAACCAAGAAAAGATAGTACACTTAGAGTTATGTATAAGTAAAAACCAAGAAAAGGTAGTACACATAGAGTTAAGTATAAGTGAAAACCAAGAAAAGGTAGCACACTTAGAGTTAAGTATAAGTAGCAACCAGAAGGTAGTACCCTTAGAGTTAAGTATAAGTAGAAACCAGAAGGTAGTACACTTAGAGTTAAGTATAAGTGAAAACCAAGAAAAGTTAGTACACTTAGAGTTAAGTATAAGTAAAAACCCAAAGATAGTACACTTAAAGTTAAGTATAAGTAAAAACTAGAAAGTAGTATACTTATAGTTAAGTATAAGTAAAAACCAGAAAGTAGTACACTTAGAGTTAAGTATAAGTAAAAACCAGAAGGTAGTAGACTTACAGTTAAGTATAAGTAAAAACCAGAAGGTAGTAGACTAAGAGTTAAGTATAAGTAAAAACGAGTAGGCTGAGGTAGTGTACTTAGACTCAAATATAAGTAAAAGTAGGTAGTGGAGGACAAGGTGGGAGCAGATGGGCGGGACGTGTGTGGAATATATTGTCCGGTTAAGCCTACCCAGGCTACTAGACCTCCCTGGTACTGTGCCTAGACCGTCTTGTGATCCCTCTCTCCCTTACCCCCTTCACCCTTCACCCTTCTCCCTTCACCCCCCTTCACCCTTCTCCCTTCACCCTTCACCCTTCACGTCCCCATCACTTTATTCTTCCTGCCCCCCCCTTTCTTTTTCCAACCTTCTGGTCTCCCTTTCCCATCTCTCCACATCTGGCCTGTTTCCCTCACCACCTTCCTGGTCCTAACTCCTACACTCGCTCTCCTTCACTTATCCCCATCTGTTCATACGTTGTAGGAAGCAGCAGCACCAGCAGGAGCTCCAGCAGCAGGAGCAGCAGCAGTAACAGCAGTAGCAGCAGCAGCAGCAGCAGCAGCAGCAGTAGCAGAAGCAGCAGCAGTAGCAGCAGCAGCAGCAGCAGCAGCAGCAGCAGCAGCAGCAGCAGCAGCAGCAGCAGCAGCAGCAGCAGCAGCAGCAGCAGCAGCAGCAGCAGCAGCAGCAGCAGCAGCAGCAGCAGCAGCAGCAGCAGCAGCAGCAGCAGCAGCAGCAGCAGCAGCAGCAGCAGCAGCAGCAGCAGCAGCAGCAGCAGCAGCAGCAGCAGCAGCAGCAGCAGCAGCAGCAGCAGCAGCAGCAGCAGCAGCAGCAGCAGCAGCAGCAGCAGCAGCAGCAGCAGCAGCAGCAGCAGCAGCAGCAGCAGCAGCAGCAGCAGCAGCAGCAGCAGCAGCAGCAGCAGCAGCAGCAGCAGCAGCAGCAGCAGCAGCAGCAGCAGCAGGAGGAGCAGCAGCAGTAACAGCAGTAGCAGCAGCAGCAGCAGCAGCAGCAGCAGCAGCAGCAGCAGCAGCAGCAGCAGCAGCAGCAGCAGCAGCAGCAGCAGCAGCAGCAGCAGCAGCAGCAGCAGCAGCAGCAGCAGCAGCAGCAGCAGCAGCAGCAGCAGCAGCAGCAGCAGCAGCAGCAGCAGCAGCAGCAGCAGCAGCAGCAGCAGCAGCAGCAGCAGCAGCAGCAGCAGCAGCAGCAGCAGCAGCAGCAGCAGCAGCAGCAGCAGCAGCAGCAGCAGCAGCAGCAGCAGCAGCAGCAGCAGCAGCAGCAGCAGCAGCAGCAGCAGCAGCAGCAGCAGCAGCAGCAGCAGCAGCAGCAGCAGCAGCAGCAGCAGCAGCAGCAGCAGCAGCAGCAGCAGCAGCAGCAGCAGCAGCAGCAGCAGCAGCAGCAGCAGCAGCAGCAGCAGCAGCAGCAGCAGCAGGAGGAGCAGCAGCAGGAGGAGCAGCAGCAGGAGGAGCAGCAGCAGGAGGAGCAGCAGCAGGAGGAGCAGCAGCAGGAGGAGCAGCAGCAGGAGGAGCAGCAGCAGCAGCAGGAGCAGCAGCAGCAGCAGCAGCAGCAGCAGCAGCAGCAGCAGCAGCAGCAGCAGCAGCAGCAGCAGCAGCAGCAGCAGCAGCAGCAGCAGCAGCAGCAGCAGCAGCAGCAGCAGCAGCAGCAGCAGCAGCAGCAGCAGCAGCAGCAGCAGCAGCAGCAGCAGCAGCAGCAGCAGCAGCAGCAGCAGCAGCAGCAGCAGCAGCAGCAGCAGCAGCAGCAGCAGCAGCAGCAGCAGCAGCAGCAGCAGCAGCAGCAGCAGCAGCAGCAGCAGCAGCAGCAGCAGCAGCAGGAGGAGCAGCAGCAGGAGGAGCAGCAGCAGGAGGAGCAGCAGCAGGAGGAGCACGAGCAGCAGGAGCAGCAGTAGCAGCAGCAGCAGCAGCAGCAGCAGCAGCAGCAGCAGCAGCAGCAGCAGCAGCAGCAGCAGCAGCAGCAGCAGCAGCAGCAGCAGCAGCAGCAGCAGCAGCAGCAGCAGCAGCAGCAGCAGCAGCAGCAGCAGCAGCAGCAGCAGCAGCAGCAGCAGCAGCAGCAGCAGCAGCAGCAGCAGCAGCAGCAGCAGCAGCAGCAGCAGCAGCAGCAGCAGCAGCAGCAGCAGCAGCAGCAGCAGCAGCAGCAGCAGCAGCAGCAGCAGCAGCAGCAGCAGCAGCAGCAGCAGCAGCAGCAGCAGCAGCAGCAGCAGCAGCAGCAGCAGCAGCAGCAGCAGCAGCAGCAGCAGCAGCAGCAGCAGCAGCAGCAGCAGCAGCAGCAGCAGCAGCAGCAGCAGCAGCAGCAGCAGCAGCAGCAGCAGCAGCAGCAGCAGCAGCAGCAGCAGCAGCAGCAGCAGCAGCAGCAGCAGCAGCAGCAGCAGCAGCAGCAGCAGCAGCAGCAGCAGCAGCAGCAGCAGCAGCAGCAGCAGCAGCAGCAGCAGCAGCAGCAGCAGCAGCAGCAGCAGCAGCAGCAGCAGCAGCAGCAGCAGCAGCAGCAGCAGCAGCAGCAGCAGCAGCAGCAGCAGCAGCAGCAGCAGCAGCAGCAGCAGCAGCAGCAGCAGCAGCAGCAGCAGCAGCAGCAGCAGCAGCAGCAGCAGCAGCAGCAGCAGCAGCAGCAGCAGCAGCAGCAGCAGCAGCAGCAGCAGCAGCAGCAGCAGCAGCAGCAGCAGCAGCAGCAGCAGCAGCAGCAGCAGCAGCAGCAGCAGCAGCAGCAGCAGCAGCAGCAGCAGCAGCAGCAGCAGCAGCAGCAGCAGCAGCAGCAGCAGCAGCAGCAGTAACAGCAGTAGCAGCAGCAGCAGCAGCAGCAGCAGCAGCAGCAGCAGCAGCAGCAGCAGCAGCAGCAGCAGCAGCAGCAGCAGCAGCAGCAGCAGCAGGAGGAGCAGCAGCAGGAGGAGCAGCAGCAGGAGGAGCAGCAGCAGTAACAGCAGTAGCAGCAGCAGCAGCAGCAGCAGGAGGAGCAGCAGCAGGAGGAGCAGCAGCAGGAGGAGCAGCAGCAGGAGGAGCAGCAGCAGTAACAGCAGTAGCAGCAGCAGCAGCAGCAGCAGCAGCAGCAGCAGCAGCAGCAGCAGCAGCAGCAGCAGCAGCAGCAGCAGCAGCAGCAGCAGCAGCAGCAGCAGCAGCAGCAGCAGCAGCAGCAGCAGCAGCAGCAGCAGCAGCAGCAGCAGCAGCAGCAGCAGCAGCAGCAGCAGCAGCAGCAGCAGCAGCAGCAGCAGCAGCAGCAGCAGCAGCAGCAGCAGCAGCAGCAGCAGCAGCAGCAGCAGCAGCAGCAGCAGCAGCAGCAGCAGCAGCAGCAGCAGCAGCAGCAGCAGCAGCAGCAGCAGCAGCAGCAGCAGCAGCAGCAGCAGCAGCAGCAGCAGCAGCAGCAGCAGCAGCAGCAGCAGCAGCAGCAGCAGCAGCAGCAGCAGCAGCAGCAGCAGCAGCAGCAGCAGCAGCAGCAGCAGCAGCAGCAGCAGCAGCAGCAGCAGCAGCAGCAGCAGCAGCAGCAGCAGCAGCAGCAGCAGCAGCAGCAGCAGCAGCAGCAGCAGCAGCAGCAGCAGCAGCAGCAGCAGCAGCAGCAGCAGCAGCAGCAGCAGCAGCAGCAGCAGCAGCAGCAGCAGGAGGAGCAGCAGCAGTAGCAGCAGTAGCAGCAGCAGCAGCAGCAGCAGCAGCAGCAGCAGCAGCAGCAGCAGCAGCAGCAGCAGCAGCAGCAGCAGCAGCAGCAGCAGCAGCAGCAGCAGCAGCAGCAGCAGCAGCAGCAGCAGCAGCAGCAGCAGCAGCAGCAGCAGCAGCAGCAGCAGCAGCAGCAGCAGCAGCAGCAGCAGCAGCAGCAGCAGCAGCAGCAGCAGCAGCAGCAGCAGCAGCAGCAGCAGCAGCAGCAGCAGCAGCAGCAGCAGCAGCAGCAGGAGGAGCAGCAGCAGTAACAGCAGTAGCAGCAGCAGCAGCAGCAGCAGCAGCAGCAGCAGCAGCAGCAGCAGCAGCAGCAGCAGCAGCAGCAGCAGCAGCAGCAGCAGCAGCAGCAGCAGCAGCAGCAGCAGCAGCAGCAGCAGCAGCAGCAGCAGCAGCAGCAGCAGCAGCAGCAGCAGCAGCAGCAGCAGCAGCAGCAGCAGCAGCAGCAGCAGCAGCAGCAGCAGCAGCAGCAGCAGCAGCAGCAGCAGCAGCAGCAGCAGCAGCAGCAGCAGCAGCAGCAGCAGCAGCAGCAGCAGCAGCAGCAGCAGCAGCAGCAGCAGCAGCAGCAGCAGCAGCAGCAGCAGCAGCAGCAGCAGCAGCAGCAGCAGCAGCAGCAGCAGCAGCAGCAGCAGCAGCAGCAGCAGCAGCAGCAGCAGCAGCAGCAGCAGCAGCAGCAGCAGCAGCAGCAGCAGCAGCAGCAGCAGCAGCAGCAGCAGCAGCAGCAGCAGCAGCAGCAGCAGCAGCAGCAGCAGCAGCAGCAGCAGCAGCAGCAGCAGCAGCAGCAGCAGCAGCAGCAGCAGCAGCAGCAGCAGCAGCAGCAGCAGCAGCAGCAGCAGCAGCAGCAGCAGCAGCAGCAGCAGCAGCAGCAGCAGCAGCAGCAGCAGCAGCAGCAGCAGCAGCAGCAGCAGCAGCAGCAGCAGCAGCAGCAGCAGCAGCAGCAGCAGCAGCAGCAGCAGCAGCAGCAGCAGCAGCAGCAGCAGCCTAACCTAACCTAACCTAACCTAACCTAACCTAACCTAACCTAACCTAACCTAACCTAACCTAACCTAACCTAACCTAACCTAACCTAACCTAACCTAACCTAACCTTACTTAACCTAACCTAACCTAACCTAACCTCAACACACTGACTAACCCTAATGACCTCGTGACCTCGCCTCCTGGTACTTGAGGGAAGCCAGACTGTAAATTAGTATTTCCAGGAGCCAAAATGTTCAATAAATTACTATAGAAAGTAAGGTGCTTAAATCGTAGAAAATGGCGAATGGACCCCCTACTTATGAGGTAGCATGAGAAGCATTTCTTGATTTACTGCTCAGTTAGCCTCAGCTCAGTTCTAGGAAAAAAACTAGAAAAAAATGTAACAAAACTATGACATTTCTAGATCTCGAAATATCTAACAACCAACGTGGCGTGTGGAACAAACGATTTCATCTAACAAACTGGTTTGGATACATCAGTGTTATAGATGTAATAAGGACTCCAAAGCTTTCTCTAAACCATCTTGACTTTCAAAAGGCATTCGATAAAGTATCACACAAGAGACTGTTTTCTAAATCAAAATTTACATAGAAGAGACGTTGACGAGCTAAGTGCAACGTGTGGTTTTGAATGGCAAAGCTTCAGACTGGCTGAACGTGATGAATGGCGTACCACAAGGGAGGGTCCTTGGTTCCATTCTTTTCATAACATAAATCAATCATCTAGAATCAATTATCATATCTAAAATCTTCAACTATGTTGGCGATAAAAAGCCAAAAAGTAGACATGTAAATGGCCAAGAATAAAAATTTTAGAGTACAAATTAACATAGTGGCCTGACATATGGCAAATAAATTTATTGCAGACAATTGTAAAGTTATACAGTTTGGAGATAACAACACTAGACACAACCATCAAATAACTGGATATCACCTAACAAAAGCAATTTTCGAGAGAGATCTTGGATTTGTTATTAGTGGCATTCTGAACGATACTATAGAGTGTATAGCAGCAACTATAAAAGATAACGTATGCTAAGATGTGCAAAGTTCCATTGCTCAAAACAAAAACTAAAAACACTACAAATAATTCTGCCCCTTTTTGATGTAGTTGTCAGACCTCGTCTTGATTATGAAGCCCATGTCTGGTTCCTAAACTAAAGAAAAAGATTGAGAAAACTGGAACAAATACATAGACAGGCGACAAAACCGATTCCGTTTATAAGAAAAGTGACATGACATCTCTTCTCTCAAGAAGCGTAGACTTCACGGTGTCTGACACAAAACTCCAAAATTATGAATAAATTCGACAGTGTAAGTCGTGGGGATATTTTTGAGGTTAAAGAAAATACAGATATGAAGACAAATGGAATAAAACTTAAAGCTAAAAGTTGTTATATTGACGAGGGAAAAAAATTTCTTTGCAGATAGACATGTTGAACATTGTGATAAGCTAGCGTGCAAAACTGTTAATACAAAAACCATAAATATCTCCAAAGTCCAAAGAAATACAATATTCATCAGTTCAGTTGTCAGATAAATGAGCAGAGAGAAAAAATGTTATTCATGCACTCTAATTCCATTTTCTCATTCCAGACTCTAAGAAGTTTTACAGTGCATCAGAGGGTGGAATAGTGAGGTAAGAATTTATAGTAGAATTCCTTTTTCAATCTATCTTGTTAAATTCCATGAAGGTTTACTTCACCTATGCATGTTTATATTTCTTTCCAATCTTTGTTTCCTACGGGTTTCTGGTGTCGTGAGGTCTAGAGGAAGGGGAGAGAACCTTCTTGCTCTCCTATCCTCATCTCATCCACTTACATTAGGAATTGGATAAGATTAAGTTCACAACAGATAACCCAGACATGGTCCAACTGGCTCTTTGTTGTCTGTCTTACCCATATACCCTCCACTTGCCTTCCCGTCTATCTATCTATCTATCTATTGTCTCCACTTCCTTTTCTCTCTCTCACTTTTTTCTTCTTCCTTAAATCCTTTCTTTTCTTTCCATCTCTCTCCTCTCTCGCATTGTCTCTTTTCGGTTTTCCATAGTTCTTACATCTTTCCGTTTCTCATTTTCTTTCCTTCCCACCGAAATACTTCTCCTTCACGTATGCTTCTCCTCTGACACTCTCCTCCGCCCACGAACTCTTACCATTATTCTCTTTACCTTCTGTCTGTCTTCCCTCTTCCCATGGTGCTAACCCTTCCTGCCTCTCAACACCAACCCTCTCCCGCTAACTCTATCACTCTCCCTGCGTCTCATATCTTCCCACTTTTCAACAATAAACTCTCTGCACTAAAAGGGAGATCAGGAGAGAGAGAGAGAGAGAGAGAGAGAGAGAGAGAGAGAGAGAGAGAGAGAGAGAGAGAGAGAGAGAGAGATTCCTCAAGACTAAGAGAGAGAGAGAGAGAGAGAGATACTTATTTTTTTTTTGGCACACACAGGTAATATTCAGGCCTTAGAATGAGGGTGAATTATTGCAGATCCAAATTACTTTCACTTGTGGTATATTATCTCATTAGGACTCGGGGCACAGATACAGCTGGTGAGATCTGGGTTAGAATGTAGAGGCTGATCCTACTTCATCACACACACACACACACACACACACACACACACACACACACACACACACTGACCTCAACCATCGTATACGTAATTTTTCTTATATTTTTTCAGAATCTTAGATTCTCTCGGCAGTTACTTGATTACCAGTGTTTCCTCCTCCTTCATCATCTTCCACTGCTGTTCAACATCCATCATCTTCCTCACTGTGGGTCCTACACATTCACAGTCACACATTCAGGAATGTATGGGGAAGCCAGATAGCACAGGACTTGATGGTTGCTGAAGAGGTTATCTGCTGGAGGAGGACAAGGTCAAGCTAATCTCTTAATCTGTACAGTGGAGACAGGAAGTGTACGGGATATTCAATGGAGTGAAATAACAAGTCAGAAAATAAGAGACTGTAATATTACAGAATTAGGAAGAACGAAGAGCTTTTGGAATACTGTAACGGAATTATGATACATTATGGGAAAATTGTGATGCTATATAATACTGCTCTATCATGCTGTATGATACTGTTGTATTATGCTGTATGATACTGTTGTATCATGATACTGTTGTTTTATGCTATATGATACTGCTCTATTGTGCTGTATGATACTGTTGCATTATGCTGTATGATACTGTTGTATAACGCTTATGATACTGTTGCATCATGATACTGTTGTATTATGCTGTATGATACCGTTGTATTCCAACGGGAATTTTAAACTGTTGATTTTGGATGATTCTAGGCAGGGAATGTGTTCTACTGTCTCTATACACATTAATGTCACTAATTCTTCCTCCTCTGAACCTCTCGTATTCCTGTTCCTATAAGTGCCTGAGAGCAGTATGCGAGAAAACATGATAGAACTCAGTATATCTGTGTATACTACTTGAGTGTAAACATACCCTGCCCCTAGCTATGTCCTGGTGAATCTTGTGGATATATCCGATATGACTATATACATTGCCTGGGTATGCTTGTACCAGGGAGTGTATAGCGTATTGTACGTTTTCAGGTAGTGATGCGAACACTTGCAAATATGGATCTGATTTTTCATAACTGACCCAATACCAGAGAATTTGTCATTCAATGTATATATTCATTTAGTTTTAGGGAGACGATAAGTACACAGACTATGTATGTATTAGGGATATAGACAGAAGTCATCATATACATATATATATATATATATATATATATATATATATATATATATATATATATATATATGAAAGAATGAGTAAATGAATTAGAGGAACGTTCAGTACCAGAGTGCAAGCATCCTTACATTCCTTATGGAAATGGATTGGAATAAAACGAGAGTTAGACTCTCGTTGCGCAAGACGCATGAGGCACTGAATAGATATATTGGAAATGTTGGGAAATTCTGCAGTGTGTAGGACGAGCGAGCGATGAGGGGCTGACTGGCACACAAGAACGGAATATTTAAATGACGCAAGAGACAGGAAGGGAAGGAGTAAGGGGCCGTATATCATTGAAACATATATACATATATATATATATATATGTATATATATGTATATATATATATATATATATATATATATATATATATATATATATATATATATATATATATGTGTGTGTGTATATATATATATATATATATATATATATATATATATATATATATATATATATATATATATATATATATGGGGATAGGGGAGAAAGAATACTTCCCACGCATTCCTCATGTGTCGTAGAAGGCGACTAAAGGGGACGGGAGCGGGGGGCCAGAAACCCTCCCCTCCTTGTATTTTGACTTTCCAAAATGGGAAACAGAAGGAGTCACGCGGGGAGTGCTCATCCTCCTCGAAGGCTCAGATTGGGGTGTCTAAATGTGTGTGGATTTAACCAAGATGAGAAAAAAGGAGAGATAGGTAGTATGTTTGAGGAAAGGAACCTGGATGTTTTGGCTCTGAGTGAAACGAAGCTAAAGGGTGAATGAGAAGAGTGGTTTGGGAATGTCTTGGTAGTAAAGTCAGGGATTAGTGAGAGGACAAGAGCAAGGGATGGAGTAGCACTACTCCTGAAACAGGAGTTGTGGGAGTATGTGATAGAGTGTAAGAAAGAAAATTCTAGATTAATGTGGGTAAAACTGAAAGTTGATGGATAGAGATGGGTGATTATTGGTGCATATGCACCTGGGCATGAGAAGAAATATCATGAGAGGCAAGTGTTTTGGGAGCAGCTGAATGAGTGTGTTAGTGGTTTTGATGCACAAGACCGGGTTATAGTGATGGGTGATTTGAATGCAAAGGTGAGTAATGAGGCAGTTGAGGGAATAATTGGTATACATGGGGTGTTCAGTGTTGTAAATGGAAATGGTGAAGAGCTTGTAGATTTATGTGCTGAAAAAGGACTGGTAATTGGGAATACCTGGTTTAAAAAGCGAGATATCCATAAGTATACGTATGTAAGTAGGAGAGATGGCCAGAGAGCGTTATTGGATTACATGTTAAATGATAGGCGCGCGAAAGAGAGACTTTTGGATGTTAATGTGCTGAGAGGTGCAACTGGAGGGATGTCTGATCATTATCTTGTGGAGGCGAAGGTGAAGATTTGTATGGGTTTTCAGAAAAGAAGAGAGCATGTTGGGGTGAAGAGAGTGGTGAGAGTAAGTGAGCTTGGGAAGGAGACTTGTGTGAGGAAGTACCAGGAGAGACTGAGTACAGAATGGAAAAAGGTGAGAACAAAGGAGGTAAGGGGAGTGGGGGAGGAATGGAATATATTTAGAGAAGCAGTGATGGCTTGGGCAAAAGATGCTTGTGGCATGAGAAGCGTGGGAGGTGGGTTGATTAGAAAGGGTAGAGAGTGGTGGGATGAAGAAGTAAGATTATTAGTGAAAGAGAAGAGAGAGGCATTTGGACGATTTTTGCAGGAAAAGAATGCAAATGAGTGGGAGATGTATAAAAGAAAGAGGCAGGAGGTCAAGAGAAACGTGCAAAAGATGAAAAAGAGGGCAAATGAGGGTTGGGGTGAGAGAGTATCATTAAATTTTAGGGAGAATAAAAAGATGCTTTGGAAGGAGGTAAATAAAGTGCGTAAGACAAGGGAGCAAATGGGAACTTCAGTGAAGGGGGCAAAGGGGAGGTGATAACAAGTAGTGGTGATGTGAGAAGGAGATGGAGTGAGTATTTTGAAGGTTTGTTGAATGTGTTTGATGATAGAGTGGCAGATATAGGGTGTTTTGGTCGAGGTGGTGTGCAAAGTGAGAGGGTTAGGGAAAATGATTTGGTAAACAGAGAAGAGGTAGTAAAAGCTTTGCGGAAGATGAAAGCCGGCAAGGCAGCGGGGTTGAATGGTATTGCAGTGGAATTTAATAAAAAAGGGGGTGAGTGTATTGTTGACTGGTTGGTAAGGTTATTTAATGTATGTATGACTCATGGTGAGGTGCCTGAGGATTGGCGGAATGCTTGCATAGTGCCATTGTACAAAGGCAAAGGTGATAAGAGTGAGTGCTCAAATTACAGAGGTATAAGTTTGTTGAGTATTCCTGGTAAATTATATGGGAGGGTATTGATTGACAGGGTGAAGACATGTACAGAGCATCAGATTGGGGAAGAGCAGTGTGGTTTCAGAAGAAGTGGTAGAGGATGTGTGGATCAGGTGTTTGCTTTGAAGAATGTATGTGAGAAATACTTAGAAAAGCAAATGGATTTGTATGTAGCATTTATGGATCTGAAGAAGGCATATGATAGAGTTGTTAGAGATGCTCTGTGGAAGGTATTAAGAATAAATGGTGTGGGAGGCAAGTTGTTAGAAGCAGTGAAAAGTTTTTATCGAGGATGTAAGGCATGTGTACGTGTAGGAAGAGAGGAAAGTGATTGGTTCTCAGTGAATGTAGGTTTGCGGCAGGGGTGTGTGATGTCTCCATGGTTGTTTAATTTGTTTATGGATGGGTTTGTTAGGGAGGTGAATGCAAGAGTTTTGAAAAGAGGAGCAAGTATGCAGTCTGTTGTGGATGAGAGAGCTTGGGAAGTGAGTCAGTTGTTGTTCGCTGATGATACAGCGCTGGTGGCTGATTCATGTGAGAAACTGCAGAAGCTGGTGACTGAGTTTGGTAAAGTGTGTGAAAGAAGAAAGTTAAGAGTAAATGTGAATAAGAGCAAGGTTGTTAGGTACAGTAGGGATGATGGTCAAGTCAAGTGGGAGGTAAGTTTGAATGGAGAAAAACTGGAGGAAGTAAAGTGTTTTAGATATCTGGGAGTGGATCTGGCAGCGGATGGAACCATGGAAGCGGAAGTGAATCATAGGGTGGGGGAGGGGGCGAAAATTCTGGGAGCCTTGAAGAATGTTTGGAAGTCGAGAACATTATCTCAGAAAGCTAAAATGGGTATGTTTGAAGGAATAGTGGTTCCAACAATGTTGTATGGTTGCGAGGCGTGGACTATGGATAGAGTTGTGCGCAGGAGGGTGGATGTGCTGGAAATGAGATGTTTGAGGACAATATGTGGTGTGAGGTGGTTTGATCGAGTAAGTAATGTAAGGGTAAGAGAGATGTGCGGAAATAAAAAGAGTGTGGTTGAGAGAGCAGAAGAGGGTGTTTTGAAATGGTTTGGTCACATGGAGATAATGAATCAGGAAAGATTGACCAAGAGGATATATGTGTCAGAGGTGGAGGGAACGAGGAGAAGTGGGAGACCTAATTGGAAGTGGAAAGATGGAGTGAAAAAGATTTTGAGTGATCTAGGCCTGAACATGCAGGAGGGTGAAAGGCGTGCAAGGAATAGAGTGGGTTGGAACGATGCGGTATACCGGGGTCGACGTGCTGTCGATGGATTGAACCAGGGTATGTGAAGCGCCTGGGGTAAACCATGGAAAGTTGTGAGTGGCCTGGATGTGGAAAGGGAGCTGTGGTTTCGGTGCATTATTACATAACAGCTAGAGACTGAGTGTGAACGAATGGGGCCTTTGTTGTCTTTTCCTAGCGCTACTTCGCACACATGAGGAGGGAGGGGGTTGTTATTCCATGTGTGGCGAGATGGCGATGGGAATAAATAAAGGCAGACAGTATGAATTATGTACATGTGTATATATGTATATGTCTGTGTGTGTATATATATATGTGTACATTGAGATGTATAGGTATGTATATTTGCGTGTGTGGACGTGTATGTATATACATGTGTATGTGGGTGGGTTGGGCCATTCTTTCGTCTGTTTCCTTGCGCTACCTCGCTAACGCGGGAGACAACAACAAAGCAAAATAAATATAATATATATATATATATATATATATATATATATATATATATATATATATATATATATATATATATATATATGATATTGTTTTAAAGCATCCAACACCAAGACCAGCTGCTCTCCAAAGCATTCGCGTCAAATACGAATTCCATTGCCCATACGATGACTTCGCGGCCCGTCCGCCGTATATAGATACGACCACCATTCAATTGTCCTGACGTCTGTCGTCGTGTTATTTACAAGATGGGAGGCCGAAGACACACCTAAGAGCCTGCCACACCACTTCCCTGACGAGGATTGTCCATATTAGACCCTTCACCAAGCCTAGACGTCCACAGATCCTCGAGGACTCCTGCAACATGGAGATGTCCCCGAGTATAAACCTGTAGACTCACGAACTTCTGGTGTTACCTAGCGCTCAACGTCTGACCTGCCCCTGCGGAAACCAGTCAAGAACTGGTGACGTCACTTCGCAGTACGCCCGACTGACCTGAGGTGACAGGCTTTCATTGGTCAGACAAGGGAGTAGCTGCGTACAGTGTTCATCTCCCATTGGTCAATCATCTTTCCATTCATCTTTGATTTTTGTACATTAACCTTGACCATACTCTACCATCCTGAGACTTGAGAATATAACACGAGTCACGTATTGTTATGTTGTGTTCTGTAGAGTTGTTAAATTGTGTTGTGTTACTGTATACTTAAGAAGAATCATATTTCTGGTTTCAGTTTAAGTTTAGTTTTACCCTTGCTATGACCTTTGGCCAGCTCATTGGTAATTAGCCTGAACGGTGTAAGATAATCGTTAGACTAGATGAGAACATCAGCAAGAAACTGATAAATGATGTATGTCGTAGAAGGCGACTAAAAGGGAGGGCGCTGGGGGCTGGAAATCCTCCCCTCCATTTTTTTTTCCCTCAATCCTCTGTTCTTAACGCTACCACGCTGACACGGGAAAAGGTGAATATACATACATATATATATATATATATATATATATATATATATATATATATATAAGAGCGTGTGGAAGGGTAGTATGTACAGAGACAATTTGAGGGTGATAGATGACAGGAAACAAAGAAAGAAAAGAAGGAGGAATATATATTTCCTCGTCTGTTTCTGCCGCTACCTTGCTATCGCGGGAAATAGTGACCATGTAGAGGGTGTGGTTTCTTGTTGTATGCATCTGTTGTTGTATGCATCTGTTGTTGTATGTATCTGTTATTGTATGCATCTGTTGTTGTGTGCATCTGTTGTTGCATGCATCTGTAGTTGTATGCATCTGTTGTTTTATGCCTGTTGTTTTATGCATCTGTTGTTGTATGCATATGTTGTATGAATATGTTGTTGTTTGCATCTGTAGTTGTATGCATCTATTGTTGTATGAGTCTGTTGTTGTATGCGTCTGTTGTTGTATGCATCTGTGGTTGTATGCATCTGTTGTTGTATGCATCTGTTGTTGTATGCATCTGTTGTTGTATGCATCTGTTGCTTTATGCATCTGTTGTTGTATGCATCTGTTGTTGTATGCATCTGTTGTTGTATACATCTGTTGTTGTGTGCATCTATTGTTGTATGTATCTGTTGTTGTATACATCTGTTGTTGTATGTATCTGTTGTTGTATACATCTGTTGTTGGTCCCCTGGTAGTTCTCCAGGTATAACCTGGGTGCATCTTGTTGGGAATGAATAATGCTACGTGGAGAAGGGTTGTTGGTCGAGGTTCCCATATCCTATACGTTATTCAAGGACCTACAGCCTCCTTGACACGTGCCTTTAAAGATTACTTGAGAGCTGTGGAGAGGACTGTGGTTCTGGTTGAGGTTGAAGGTCTTATGGAAGGTCTTTGTCTTCCTCTTATCAAGGTAGACCACAGGAGTGAGTTAGTGGTATGCCACATAACCTGCTTTCATACGTCCTTAATTATAAAAGTCTGTTGACATCAGCCAAGCCTTCGACCACACAGTTGGTAAGATGTCCTCCACCCGGGACTTACTCTACAACGAAGCTCTAACTCTACCTCACACTCTCTCCCTCACCAACAGCGGATCATCCAACTCAGAGGTAGAGAAGCAGAGATTTTTTCCTCCCCCGCCGCCTTCGTGAACATCATTAAAACTTGTAGTAATACAAACATCCCAGCAGGGAAACCACACAAGACTTTCTCTCGTAACCAGACCTCCCCAGCTTACGAGAGAGAGAGAGAGAGAGAGAGAGAGAGAGAGAGAGAGAGAGAGATTAGAAGGTAATCTGCAGCAGCATTAATCTCTAACGAAAACAGGCGCACACAACTCAACGACCAACTCAAACATGCGTTCCACCACCACCACAACGTAAAGACAAAAAAAACTTTGTCTTTGCAAACAACTAAAACCGGAACCAGAATATCTTTTAGAGCTCCTGTGCTATTTATGATTTTCCATGTTAAGAACGCAGGAGCCACCTCTCCACCCACCCGACGCATCACTTGGCACGTCCAACAAGGTACACTCAGGTCACACAACACGGGGCTGACCTAACTGGACAGTAGATGGTAGACTGATCTAAATTACTCTAATATACTAAAAGACGTCAAGTGTCTTCGCACGACAGAACCTCGCGTTCATCGTGAAATACGACCCGTGATGAATCTAAAGCACACTAGATAATATTCTTTACTCCAACGCCACAGCAACTTATCACACGAGCAAACTGTATTTGTTGAAGTTGTCCATAGACCCAAACAGCTGCATGACCCGCGCTCTCAGTGGTCAACCATGATACTACTTTTACGTCCACAAAAACTCGCATAAAATCCTGCTCAGTTCTCAACCTTATCTATTCTTAAAGATGATCTTATGATTGTAAAAGAAAACGTTGGAAAACCCTCTGAGGCTGAAAACAGGTGGGTGATAAACAAATTTATGTATAAACATATATATATATATATATATATATATATATATATATATATATATATATATATATATGCGAATATAGTGAATATGAAGGCGCACTTCCACATAACATACAAACCTGAAACAGTCAGGATCGAACCCGGGACCCCTGTACAAAAGGCGGGAGCGCTACCGCTAGGCTATGATCACCCCTAAAAGGGAAATGACTATTCGAATTTTATGCAATCGAATACCTTGAGAGAGAGAGAGAGAGAGAGAGAGAGAGAGAGAATGTCCTCATGAGAAATGATACTTAAGGGTCAGGTCAAAAGCCAGACCATTATATCCAAACGTCACAAGGTTGTACTCAAAGGTCAAGCCTAAGTGCTCAAGGGTCACCTGTATGTGAGCCAAAGAGCTGACCTGCTGACCTTCGTGTAGCATCAATGTGCAGAACACCGTCACTTAATGTATTCGTTTTCCTTCCATTAATACCCAGCTAATTTAATCATTATGATAATCCTTGACATTATTCATTACATTACTCACTGAATTTAAAGTAATCACAGTGCCTCACCTTTCATGAACATATGGATAGTTTTACACTCACACACACACACACACACACACACACACACACCCTCACCAACACTGCCCATCCTACGAACACTCTACCTGGCCCACACACAACCCACACAGCTGTCGACAGCACTTACACCAGCAACAAGGAAGCAGTGTGGCCAACCTTCACACAGTTCGTTGTATCAAACCTCAGAGCTTCACAATAGGGGACTTCCCACCCCAAAATCTTGCGCTCTCATATTCCATCATCATCATCATCAACCAAGGAAGCGAAAGCACGTACCACATGGACATGGTTGTAACCCTAAACAACACCATCAATGAACTTAGCATTGAGAGGCAAACTCTAGACTGGCAGGCATTCCTTCCTCAGTATATTGAGCCACAAGACTCACAACAACCAACTCTGGTGTACGATGAATGACATCCACACCTACAGCATCAACCCAGCCCACACTCATGCCAGCCCACACTCATGCCAGCCCACACTAATGTCAGCCCACATTCAGGCCAGCCGTCACTCATGCCAGCCCACACTGATGCTAGCCCACACTCATGCCAACCCACATTCAGGCCAGCCCACACTCATGCCAGCACACACTCATGCCAGCTCACACCCATGCCAGCCCACATTCAGGCCAGCCCACACTCATGCCAGCCCACACCCATGAAGAACCTCTAACCCATGTCAGTGACATTCCTTTTGTTCAACAACACACAAACATCCTCATGAGCCACTACTTCACTTATAACCCACAACCCAGCTACTCCCCTTAACATGAAAGTTAGAAATATCAACCCAGGAACAACTGCTCGCTCATCCTTCACTCCTACTGACAAAAACAATACACTTAAAGCCTTAAAGAACGCTCCTGCAAAGGAACATATTGAATTCTCCTGTGAAGCCCTGTGTCCCAGATGCAACCTAAGTATTTCCAAATATCTCTCACCAATATTGGACACACAACAAGATTCCTAACATCTTGAAAGTTACCAACATAATACCAGTCATAAAATCTTCAGAGCTACCCAGCTCTCCCTTTCTCATACCACTTGTGTTTTCAATATCCAGACTGATTGAAAATCTGATCCACAACAGAATCAAGCAAGATATCTCAATCTCACTCACAAAACATGGATTCCAACCCAACCAGACTGACTGTACACCTCACGATATAGCGTCGCCGAAGATGACTTTCTAATCGCTTCAGAGCCACATGCACATTTCATTACACACACACACACACACACACACACATATATATATATATATATATATATATATATATATATATATATATATATATATATATTTTTTTTTTTTTTTTGCTATCTCCCGCGTTTGCGAGGTAGCGCAAGGAAACAGACGAAAGAAATGGCCCAACCCACCCCCATACACATGTATATACATACGTCCACACACGCAAAACATACATACCTACACAGCTTTCCATGGTTTACCCCAGACGCTTCACATGCCTTGATTCAATCCACTGACAGCACGTCAACCCCGGTATACCACATCGCTCCAATTCACTCTATTCCTTGTCCTCCTTTCACCCTCCTGCATGTTCAGGCCCCGATCACACAAAATCTTTTTCACTCCATCTTTCCACCTCCAATTTGGTCTCCCACTTCTCCTCGTTCCCTCCACCTCCGACAAATATATCCTCTTGGTCAATCTTTCCTCACTCATTCTCTCCATGTGCCCGAACCAATTCAAAACACCCTCTTCTGCTCTCTCAACCACGCTCTTTTTATTTCCACACATCTCTCTTACCCTTACGTTACTTACTCGATCAAACCACCTCACACCACACATTGTCCTCAAACATCTCATTTCCAGCACATCCATCCTCCTGCGCACAACTCTATCCATAGCCCACGCCTCGCAACCATACAACATTATTGCAACCACTATTCCCTCAAACATAGCCATTTTTGCTTTCCGAGATAATGTTCTCGACTTCCACACATTCTTCAAGGCTCCCAGGATTTTCGCCCTCTCCCCCACCCTATGATCCACTTCCGCTTCCATGGTTCCATCCGCTGCCAGAATCACTCCCAGATATCTAAAACACTTCACTTCCTCCAGTTTTTCTCCATTCAAACTTACCTCCCAATTGACTTGACCCTCAACCCTACTGTACCTAATTACCTTGCTCTTATTCACATTTACTCTTAACTTTCTTCTTTCACACACTTTACCATATATATATATATATATATATATATATATATATATATATATATATATATATATATATATATATATATTTTTTTTTTTTTTTTTTTTTGCTTTGTCGCTGTCTCCCGCGTTTGCGAGGTAGCGCAAGGAAACAGACGAAAGAAAGGGCCCAACCCACCCCCATACGCATGTATATACATACGTCCACACACGCAAAACATACATACCTACACAGCTTTCAATGGTTTACCCCAGACGCTTCACATGCCTTGATTCAATCCACTGACAGCACGTCAACCCCGGTATACCACATCGCTCCAATTCACTCTATTCCTTGCCCTCCTTTCACCCTCCTCCATGTTCAGGCCCCGATCACACAAAATCTTTTTCACTCCCATCTTTCCACCTCCAATTTGGTCTCCCTCTTCTCCTCGTTCCCTCCACCTCCGACACATATATCCTCTTGGTCAATCTTTCCTCACTCATTCTCTCCATGTGCCCAAACCATTTCAAAACACCCTCTTCTGCTCTCTCAACCACGCTCTTTTTATTTCCACACATCTCTCTTACCCTTACGTTACTTACTCGATCACACCACCTCACACCACACATTGTCCTCAAACATCTCATTTCCAGCACATCCATCCTCCTGCGCACAACTCTATCCATAGCCCACGCCTCGCATCCATACAATATTGTTGGAACCACTATTCCTTCAAACATACCCATTTTTGCTTTCCGAGATAATGTTCTCGACTTCCACACATTCTTCAAGGCTCCCAGAATTTTCGCCCCCTCCCCCACCCTATGATCCACTTCCGCTTCCATGGTTCCATCCGCTGCCAGATCCACTCCCAGATATCTAAAACACTTCACTTCCTCCAGTTTTTCTCCATTCAAACTCACCTCCCAATTGACTTGACCCTCAACCCTACTGTACCTAATAACCTTACTCTTATTCACATTTACTCTTAACTTTCTTCTTTCACACACTTTACCAAACTCAGTCACCAGCTTCTGCAGTTTCTTGGGAAGTGAGTCAGTTGTTGTTCGCTGATGATACAGCGCTGGTGGCTGATATATATATATATATATATATATATATATATATATATATATATATATATATATATATATATATATATCTTCTTTTTTAAACCATTCACCATTTCCCGCGTTAGCGAGGTAGTGTTAAGAACAGAAGACTGAGCCTTTGAGGGAATATCCTCACTTGGCCCCCTTCTCTGTTCCTTCTTTTGGAAAATTAAAAACGAGAGGGGAGGATTTTCAGCCCCCCAATCCCTTCCCTTTTAGTCGCCTTCTACAACACGCAGGGAATACGTGGGAAGTATTCTTTCTCCCCTATCCCCGGGGATAATATATATATATATATATATATATATATATATATATATATATATATATATATAACATCAAGCTGTAAACGGAGAGAGGCACACATCACAGCGACTAAGACAGCAGTACTAATTGGTGGAGGACAGCGGTCCGGTAGCCACCTAGTAACTCAGTAGCTAAGCAATATGTGCCAGAGGAGAGAAGTGGTGGGCGAGGGGAGGAGTGAGGGGGAGAACAAATGGGCAACGGAGGGAGGTTGAGGAGAGGGGAGGAAGAGGAGATGAGGTGGGAGAGTGGAGGGGGGGAGGGAGTATGGGAGTAAGGAACGTGTAGGGGGAAGCGTAAGGAGAGAGTGATCCATGTTATGTTATTCCCAGCACGACCAGGCTCCAGGCAGGGTAGCCCTACACAGGGAGAGTGGCGTGTGTTGGCTAGGATCAAGGACTCATGTGACCCCTCCTCCCGACATCTCGGACGGACTTCCCGTCATCTTATTATCATACTTTCTGTAGGCAGGGTGAGAGGTAGGGGTTGTAGGTAGGGTGGGAGGTTGGGGTTGTAGGTGGGGTGGGAGGTAGGGGTTCAGGGTGCTAGGGAGTGGACATGACGGTGATGAGAATCGTGGGAGGTGATGCGAACCATAGTGTGGGTCAGGGGGCGAAGACTCTGGACGCTTCGAGTGTGTGTGTGTGGAAAGAGAAGTTACGATCACAAAGCTGAGCATGTCTGACGGTGTGGCAGGATGCGATGCGTGGGCCCTGGATGACGGTGTGGCAGGATGCGAGGCGTAGGCCCTGGATGAACAGGCATGGAAGAGACAGGACATGTTGAAAATGGTGTTTGTGGACTAAGTGTGGCGGGGAGGAGAAATGATCGAACAAGAAGAGACATAGCAAGAGGAAGGGGTTGTGGTGAGATGGATATGGATGAGAGAGTTGAGGAGCGTGTGATGAGATGGTTCACGTGTTTGGAGAGGATGAGTGAGGAGAATATGACTATGATGCGTGTGAACAAATGATGATAAATGATGAACAGTGTTTACCATTGACTAGGCTGCCTTTCGACTCACAATAAATGGTTGGAGTATTATAAGAGAAATGGGAGGTCATGATAGCAACAAGTTAACTCATCATAAGAGACCTTAAGATCAAGAGGCTGAATCTTGCTTTGGACAAGCACGAGAGTGAGGAACATTTAGTTTCAGATACATATACAGCAAGTTTTATGGAGTAAATAACATGATCTATACATTATGAAATGAGTGATGGTTAGTTAAACATTAAGTGATGAAAAGTTACAGAAATATAGCAGATGACATCAACACAGCTGAACAAAGACAAAACTGATCTCTTTACTTGCTTAACTATGCATTTGTTCATAGATTGTTTATGATTTGTGTGTGTGTGTGTGTGTGTGTGTGTGTGTGTTTGTGTGTGTGTGTGTGTGTGTGTGTGTGTGTGTGTGTGTACTCAGAGTAAATTACATTTATTCAAGGTTTAAAGTCATTGCAACACGAGCGTAAAGCTCTCTCTCTCTCTCTCTCTCTCTCTCTCTCTCTCTCTCTCTAACCCCCCCTCCTCGTGACACACAACTAGCGCTCTGCTCTTTATTGAGATGGGGGTCAGACGCCTGTACCATAATCAGCGAACGGAAAGAATTACAGCTCCGACGAGAACCCCTAAAGATGCCCACCGTGCTCTTCTCCTGCGCGGTGCGCTGCCTTGAAGATACATGAGCCTCACAGGAGAGTCCTAGGATTGCATGACGTGAGGTGTAGTGGGTGTTTGCTGTTCCGAGGTGTAGCGGGTGTTTGCTGTTCCGTGTGAGTGTAACCCTCAGGTCTGCTGCTGGTGTGTGAGAGGAGGCCCCTCACCCCATCTGTGGTTGTACTTGAGGACTTCAACATCTACTTCAAGCCCCAGCCTTAGTGATGTCTCACACCTAACTTCTCCCATTTGGTTTACAACTGTAACAAATACAGTCTTCCAGTGTTGTGATGTTGGTGTGTATCATCCAGTCCTTCAGTGTTGTGATGTTGGTATGTATCGTCTGTTCTTCAGTGTTGTGATGTTGGTGTGTATCGTCCAGTTCTCCCAGTAACCTGTCTGATATCATAAAGAGTCAATTGCACCAGTAACTCTGCTATCGTATAGTGTCCAGTCCTCCCAATAATCTCCCTGATATCATATGATATCACGTAACGTGTCTGTTTACATGATAGCTTACACCGCCTGTTAACTGCTGGCCTCAGACTGTTAATATGTTCGTCCTCAATGTATGTGTTACCTCACCTGAACTGAACACCATCCCTCCCGACCCCGTGCATATTAACTTCCCTTGAGGAGGTACAGTGACCTCCCATGCCTCCCTCCGCTCCCTTAGAGTCATTCACTTCAGGAATCACTTGGCCACAGGTAAGAAGTATGATTCTCAAACACCTCACCAAGCTTTCATCTCATCTCCTGGATTTCCTCTCCTTTTCTCTCGTGGTGTTGATGACTGAGGTCAACACTCGGTCCTGACAATCGTAAACTCATCTCTATAAAGAATTCGATTCTTATTGAACACTATTCAATAGTAGTATCAACACTACCGGATGCCTCCCGCCCGTACCGGGTAACACCAGACGTGTCAACACCCCGTGGTGACTCCCTCCTGCTCAAGGGTTCGAGATCTCTTTCAACTTCGCTTCGGGGTCTCGACAATGCTTCACGCCAGCGCCAAAAATGTTTCCATTTTTCCTTCATCAAATATGTTGAAAATGAGGCTTAAATACATGCAGATATGATATTACATAGCTTCTACATAATCTATGAATATTCATTCACATCGTCTCATGACCTCATTAGGAGATTAAAGCATAAATAAAGTTATGGTAAATAATGAGGATAAGAACCCCACCCACCCACTACCCACCCACCCACCACCCATTTGCCTCACAGGTCTCGAGGTCTCGTTCAGCCAGTCACCGCTGCCGTCAAACTTGTCTATTTATAATGTCAACGAAAAACGACTTACCTTCTCCACTTATCCACCATCCTCAGCACGACTTCTGCAGCCAGATGAAGAACACTGTGGCCTTCCGTTGCTGCCTCTTGTGTTGGACTCCTGATGTCCTCAAGTCATCTACAGCTAAATGTCTACGTCATCTACAGCTAAATGTCTACGTCATCTACAGCTAAATGTCTACGTCATCTACAGCTAAATGTCTAAACTTATTGAATGTCTAAACATCAGAGGGAAATGTCTTGGGGTTATCAGCCATTGATCTTATGCTTGCTGGTATGTAGAGAGTTTTAGCAGCAGAACACTAAGGCAACACTGTATAAAAACGGACGTAAAACAATTGTATTAACACAGACTCCTGACTACATCCTCAGGCGCCAGGGATCTGGGTAAAACTGAAGCAGAAGAGGTGGTTGGACTGCTCGACCAAGAAGGATGTATCTAGGAAGTGAAACTCTCCAACATTACCATTATTGAAGAAGAGACGTCAAAAAACTGCCACTAACGCCATCTTTCCTGTAAACTGGTAACTTGTAAAGGAGAATTTAATAGAGAACTGTTAGAGTGGACTAAAGTAACTTCTCAGTAATATAACGTCTTTTTGTAAATGCATTAAGAATTTGTTTCATTTTTGTCACCTTTTATGAATACGTATCCGATTTCTTGCTGTTGTGGATACGTATCTCTGAGTATCAAGTGTTCATGCTTAATGAACAAATGGTTCATATTTCGCTTCTCTGTTCATCCTAGGAACAGGTTTTCTTTCATGTTCATTCTGCAGTCGACTTTACTTTGATGTAATAAGTCATACCTTAAGTATGGACTGTTTCAAGGTTAGATCAATGAGAAAAAATCTATAATCATATTGATAATCTATACTCATTATATTAATCATCTTTATTGTCAAGCATAAATACACCAACCATATTTGTATTAGGTAATTTGTTTATATCAAAGCAATTCAAGCTGTATTTGGCAATAAAGCTTGAAGGTTAACAGGGGCATAACAATGACAGAGAACTATGTGGCACAAAGGTTATTGTTCATGACCAATGACACATTCAAGGGGTCGAGACCACAGAGGTTCGAATCCTCTACCGTGGCAGTCGGTCCCCAGTCAGCCCAGTTATTCATCCACCCCTGGAGGGGGTTGGTCGATAAACTGGGTGCTTGGTTAAGGCTAGGGTATATGTATGTATACTTTCTTTCATACCTGATCACCGTTTCCCGCGATAGCGAGGTAGTTTAAGGAACTAGACGAAGAAAGGCCACATCACATGCTTTCCCTAACTGTCATGTATAATGCATCGAAGCCACAGATTCCTATTAACCTGTCGGGTGCATGACAGCAAGAAGGGAAAAAGAGGACAAAGAAGGAGGAGGATTGTCCCTCCTAACGAGAAACAGAGATGAAGTTGGACCATTCAGACAATACACAGAGGGAAGAATAATGGTAAGGAAAAAGTACACAGTAGTGTTGATAACACATAATCCTCAAAAGACTCTCAATATGCCAGATTAAAAATACCCAATGATAACAATGAAGGAACAATTAGGATTGTCATTGAAGATATAAAACATGCAGTTCCCAGTGATGATAAGCTGCTAGTAATGAAGGATTTCGGTCATTAAGAGATACATTGTAAGAATATAGATTCTCATGGTGTCAGAGTCCCAGAGGAACAGGTTCTTGGAGTGTATATGGGTACAGTTACTATACCGCCATGTTAATGAACACATATGGAGGAGAAAGTCTGGTAATGTATTTTCATTACTAGATCTTTTCCTCAAATTCATGTATGTTATTAATGTCCTATACGATACACCAACTGGACTAAACAAGTGTGTGATGCTTAATTCATATTATGTAGTAAATGAGATTAAAAAAAGCAAAGATGAAACAACATTGACAGAGGAGACACAGTTCTGGAAACTATGCGAAACTCACCAATTTCTGTGGTAATGTAAATAGGGAAGTAAAGTTGACTGACCAGCAACCAGGATTTTGTGGTGAAGGAGTACGAACATGGGCACTACAAACCTCAAATACGAATGAAAGATTAAGAAAAGAGGGAGGAATGAATCAACAACAGAAGTCAAGAAGCAAAGGAGCTTCGAGATATGTTGTGACACACATGTACGCGACGAAGCAGCCAGCAAACATTGTAAAGTAAAAGAGAACAAAAAAACGAGTATAGCAAGAAAGAAAAAAAAAAGGAGGCGGGGGGGGGTGTAAAGTGACTTTGAAGAGACAGTTGTGGACAGGGAGGGAGATAAACAAAACGCTTCTCCACATTAACTGTCAGTTAAAGACCAGCTAATCAGCTAATGGATTCATAGGGAAGAGTTGGTAAAAGAAAGTGGGAGAATACGTGAGGAACTGAATGACACGTTCAAAAGTATTTTTACAGTGGGAGACATTATAGCCCCAACTCCAGTGAGGTAAAATGGAGGAATTCCAGAAAGCCTTAAAGTATTAAGGAAAGACATTAACAGAATGTTGAGCGATTTGTCTTGTAGCCATGCAAGACTTATGGTTCTGATGAAATCTAGCCATACCTGCTAGAGATGTGTGCAAATGCACTTGACCAACTGCTTAGAATGCTGTTCAAGATGTTGCTAGAGATGGCAAAATGCCATCGTTTAGCAATGGGTAAGCGCCGTGCTTACCTTTTAGAGAGAAGACAGAAAAGATGAGCTGAACTACAAACTGCGATCTCTCTGACGAATGTGTCCTGTGAGGTTCTGGAAAAGATAACCAGAAAGCAAATGGATGACTTCAAGGAGAGAAGAGATTACGTAAGAGAGAGAGAGAGAGGGAGAGGCGACATGGTCTCAGAGAAGGGAGGATATGTGTAGCCAACCCCATAGATTTCTATGGTAGAGTGAGCTTTCTACTGCAGAAAAGAAAGGTAAGGTTAGCTTAGGTTAGGTTAGGCTAGGCTAGGTTAGATTAGGTTAGGTTAGGTTAGGTTAGGTTAGGTGGGTTGTTTGTATGTGGAAAGCCAGAGAACATTCGACGCTGCACAACTCTGGAGACAGACTAAGAAGCTGAATCATAATAGAAGGGAATAAAGGAAGCACGTCAGAGGAGCCTTCTTAAGATAGGTGGAGGTCAGCAGAGGAATGCCGTAGGGTTATGTTTTGGGTCCATTAATATTCTGATCCATGTGAGTCATATCCCAGAAGGATAGACTCTTACCTAATATGTTTGCACATGATGCATAGGTCATGAGAAAAGTGAAATGAGGCCTTGACTGGATGACACCAAGGTTGGTTTGATACATGGATGATGAAGATCAAGCTGAGTGACTATAAAGTGAAGAGGATGGAAAACAGTGAAAAAAGGTCTCAATATGAATCTATCTTTTTCTAATTTGAATCCATTTTTTCTTTTCCTGTCCGGTGGCGCCATCCTAAGAATTTTATTCATGTTACCTTTATCAGTGCTCTTCATCCATGTAAAAGCTTCAATCACATCCCCTTTAGCCCTCCTCCTCTTAAGTGAGCGTAAATTCAGTCTTTTTAACCTTTCTTCATAACTGAAGTTTCTAATTCCAGGGATCTTTTTTGTCATTCGCTTCTGTACTCTCTCTAAACACTCTATATCAACTGCATAGTATGGAGCCCAGAACTGTACCGCAGTGATACTCTAGGAATTTTATTGCTAACAATTCTATTAATAAAGCCTAACATCCTATTAGCCTTATTACACATTTTGATACATCGTTGCCGCGGCTCAAGATCCTTGCTCACCACTACACCTAAATCTCTTTCACATTCTGTTTAACCAATAGTAATATCGTCCAGTTTGTAATCAGTGTTACTGTCTCTACCCACACTGTGTTGTGCATTTATCTATAGTGAATTCCATTTTCCATGTACCCGCCCATTCTGATGATCTAAGTTCCTCTGCAAATTCACTAAATGTTCATCTGAGTCATTTACGGCAACTAATTTATGTATTATCGGCAAATTGACTTAAATCGCTGGTTATTCCTTCATCGAAATCGTTAATGTATATAAGAAACAAGAGCGGTCCCAAGACCGACCCCTGAGGGACACCACTGCCTACATTGCCCCAGTCCGATGTAACTCGGTTGATGTTTACCCTCTGTTGTCTGTAAGTGAGCCACGTCCTAACCCAGTTAAACACACAACCCCTGGTGATGCCGTGAGCTGCTATTGTTCTAAGTAGATCTATGACGCAAACAGTTAAGAGGTTCTTCGAAAGACGTAGGAATAGAACAGCCATGAACATGAACATAATCAAGCAACTTTATGAAAAAGATAAAATTAGATATTTTCTTAGAATGAGTGACGAACAAATGGATTAAACTGAACGATAATATGGCAATTGCCAACAGTTTCCAGAAGTTTAGAAGACTGTCCGATTGTAGAAAATGTTCGAATGTAATCCTTCGCAGTAATGTGAAAATAGGTTATTACGTCATTGAACACACACACACACACACACACACACACACACACAACACGGTGACCTGGTCATACCATTCAAGGATTTAAATCAATTTGATCATGTCATCATCGGTTAACAATCGCTAGAGAGATATCAGGATAAAGCAAGCAAGCACGGGTCTTCTCAGGGTGATATGCAAAAGCGTTTTAAAAAAGGTAAAAAAAAAGAAAAACACTTTCATAGTATAAGAGAAGCCAAGAAGTGGAATAAAGTGAGTGACGAAATTGTAAATGTGGACAGCGTACGTACGTTTAAAAAGTTGTATGACGGTAAAGTCCAATTGAGTGAGTCACACGAGTGCTGGACTCCCTCACTGCACAATACAATTAGGCAACTCCAAATCCGTAATTACAGACGGACAGAAAAGACCTGATGTTGAGTAAGGCATTAAATATCTGTAATTCATTAGAATAAATGTCTTGCAAGGAAAGTATTGTGATAAATTAAGCCACTCTAAACTATATATAATAAGGCGTAATTTGTGGCCTCCCCGAGGAAGAATATGTGAGAAATTATAAAACCAAACTCGTGGTCCTAGCCCGAAAAAATGTCATTACGAACGACTAATGGTCTTATCGCTCAAACTTAATTGCGTAGCTACCATTGAATTAGTCTGTCCTTCAAGCCTTAATGAAGAAAATGAAAAATTATCATTCCAGCTCAGTAATTTGCTAATAAAGGTTGACTTAATAAACCTCTCGGGGGACGGAAAACAAATTACACCTTCTTAAGTCAGCGATGGTAATGATAAGCTGTGTTGAGTCCTCCCGCTCTGTGTGTGCACCCGGCGTAGAGCAGTGCTTGGTGTACATATATTGCTTGATGATAGATGGTGCTCTGTATGGGATAGATCTATTGTTTACATACAGATGGCGCCTTCTACTTATCACGGACGGTTTCTCTGACTATCGTCCTTGGAGAGAGAGAGGGCCGGCGCTGTCATATTTTTCGTATTTCCGGTGAAATTGCTCAAGTGCATATTTGAATATGACACTAAGTACACTCGCGAACTGGGTCGTCCGAAACTAGATTTCGTTATACGGGACGGTGTGTATTTTCTAGACATAGCTATGATGTCATCCTCCTGTTCCTTCATTTAGAATAGATCTGTTGTGCACTGACAGATGGAATGAACCTCCAACTTTCTATTTCAGAGCCTCACTATAGCCATCCAACAAGAGAATGCAAGTTTCAATGTTAGCTTACATGGCCACTTCCTTACGTCCATCTCTGAAGCACAGTCCATGAAGTAGTGTCATCAATACGTCTGTGCCTTGAGCTATGGTCTGGGCTGTGAGGTGCCACACACCGTCTTCCTTCACAGCTGTTTCCCAGGAACATTGTGACCCCGAGACATGTTCGTGAGACTCACGTACCCGAGCTGCTGACGAAGGAGGAAGTGATCACTGGGAGTAAATCATGTGATAAAAACGTCAAATATTGAATACGTAATTATTGTTCTGATTAAGAGAGAGAGAGAGAGAGAGAGAGAGAGAGAGAGAGAGAGAGAGAGAGAGAGAGAGAGAGAGAGAGAGAGTCCACCTTTCTCTGAGTAACTGTGGTGAGATTTTGCCGTAAGTTGTGGTTGGCGTGTACTGCCCACCGCATGAGAGAGAGAGAGAGAGAGAGAGAGAGAGAGAGAGAGAGAGAGAGAGAGAGAGAGAGAGAGAGAGAGAGTTCATAATTACACTGCTGTGACTCCATCCATCACCTTTTTCCCCAGTTTGTGACTCGAGCAGAGAGTCTGTCCGCTGCTCCTCCTCCCCACACTGTGTGTGTGTGTGTGTGTGTCTTCTGTGAAGTTAAAGTTGTTACCGTGTTATCAGGCTACCACCAACAATCCTGGCGTTTACCCTCACCAGCGACCATTGCTGGAGCCTTGACAACGGGGCGGGTCAGGTAGGTCATGGTTATCTTCCACTAGCTTGGAAGGAGCTGGCTATCTTATCTTATTGAGGCACAGGTCAACTCATAAACGTTTTATCAGTTAAAGAGATTACTGAATGCCTCTTCGTTAACTAGCACGAAGCAGTGTATGATTACACACATCGTAAACAGATGAGATCAAGTTAGGAAGTGGTCATAGATAAGTGACAAGTTGTAAAGTGGTGATTCTCACCATCAATAAACTTGTTTTCGTATTTTGAAAAAAATATGTTGAAGTTTCCCTTTCAAAACCTTTATTATAGCATTATATGTACTGGTGTGGGGTTCTGATGGTTGTTATCATCATCACATATCATTATATATAGAGAAGTGTGGCTCTGATGGCTGTTATCATCATTACATATCCCTGATCACTTCGTGGACAGTCGTGTGTTAACCTTATCTTCACCCCAGTGACGAGAGATCTGGTGGACGTGGTCAGTGTTGTCTGTATGGACATCCTGGGTGATGAAACTGCAGAGGAGGAAACCTCCTAATAGTTTAATGTCTTTGTATTACTGTGTCAGATGAAGACACAATCATTACCCTGGTAAGCTGACTATGTTAATTCTCTTCATAATGATTCAAAGATAATCCCAAAGCGTTTGATGATCCTGGGATTAGAATACCATTACTTTTCTAATCGATGGAACAAAACACGAATTTCTCTTTCCTGATACAACGACTGCTCGTGTAGGTAAATGCTGACTGGAGGAAAATATTTGGTTTACACACACACACACACACACACACACACACACACACACACACACTGGAGGAAAACTTCAGCCATTGTCCTGACGGCATGAACATCATACTAACCATATATGCTGCTTGGACGAAAATGATTACTATGCTGCTTGGACGAAAATGACTATTATGCTGCCTGGACGAAAATTACTATTATGCTGCTTGGACGAAAATTACTATTATGCTGCTTGGACGAAAATTACTATTATGCTGCCTGGACGAAAATGACTATGATGCTGCTTGGACGAAAATTAGTCATGCTGCTTGGAGGAAAATTAGTCATGCTGCTTGGAGGAAAATGACTCATGCTGCTTGGACGAAAATGAGCTTTATGCTGCGTGGACGAAACCACAAGTAACTTTAACCTGGCTGGGGGACCATAATGCCCTTCTGCCCGTGTGAGTGACTGACTTGTTCAGCAGACGACATGTAACTACCACGTCTTACTTAGAGTTTCATCAACTGACGAACCTTGACCTAAAGTTGACCTGGTCCAACTGTGTAGCATGTGACGTAGTGTGTGTGTGTGTGTGTGTGTGTAAACTTTGGTAGTGAGTAAACACACTCCATAACTTCTGAGTTTTATTCTCCATACGTTCAGCTTGCACAGAAGTCTTCTTCAGATAAGCTGAGTAAGATACAAAGACACAAGTCTATATATCCCTATCTAGTGTTACCTCGCTGTGCATCGCTCCGTGTTCCCTATCCTCATCCGGCCGTGTTTCTCATTCTTCCGCCGTGTTTCCCTGCTTTCTGCGACCGCCAAGTTTTGACCACAGGTCCGACCCAACGTATAAAGCCCTCACGATTGCTTATTACTTCATCCGCGCATATGTTGGCAGCTTCCATGGCTTTTCTTACCCGCTTGTTCAGTCTCTCTTGCAATGAACTCACCTCCTGCCACTTTAGTAGGTGTCCATACTTGTCTATATGGACAACATACGCATTTGATGTCCTTTGATGACGTATATCAGCCATATATTCGCTGTTCGTTTCAGCATACCTCGCCCGTATAACCGCAGTATGTGGCCGGATAACCAGAACATGGTATACTGTATAGTGTACCACACCGTCTTTGTTCATGTGTTATCGCTTCGAGGGTGTGTTGAAAACGGAAAGCGAAAAAAATAGTATCAAGCTGCGTAGGCATAGAAAATGGCGTACTGAACATGCATCACTAACTGCGGATGCATAGAAAACAGCGCACTGAATATGCCTCGCGAAGTGCGGATGCATAGAAAATAACATACTGAACATGACTCATGAGCCGTGGATGCATAGAAAACGGCGCGCTGAACATGCTTCACGAGCTGCGTTATGCACAGAAAACGCAGTGAAATTTTTCGTCCTCGATGTGGTTGATGAAGCCGCTCCTCCGTCAGAGCTGGACGCAGGCACCAGCTTCGAGTTTTCTGTCAGTTTGCGAAACACTACAAGACTAGCTAATGGTCGGTCCGCCTTCCAAACTACCCCTAACCAGCAGTTATTACCAAGATGACTACGGTTGATTACTGCACCAGTGTTGCTTGAATGGCCACGTCAAGTGTTGCCAGTAGCAATAGTGTTACTTTAAGTCTTTCGTCAAGTGTTGTCAGTAACGTTAGTGTTGCTTGAGTATTCATGGCAAATGTTGTCATTAACTTGTGTATTGCAAGGATATTGGTAACAATGTTAATATATGTGTTTCCATTGCTGTAAATTGAGTTGCCAATGACTTTAATGTCGCCTTCTGTTTCCAATGTGTTGACGGTAGTGATTGTGTTGCTTAGAATGTCGTTGTCGGAATTGTTATTGTATTTCTGCTGATGTTATTTCCGATTGAGTTGCAGGTAAGAGTTTTGCGAGTTACCAGCAACGTTAGTGTTGCTTGAGATGCCAGTGCTTCTGGTGTTCTGTATGGGACTGATGGCTGAAGTGTTGCTAATCTAGCTGAAGCGTTGGGTTAATTTGGGTTGCTGGATCACATTGCGGGAGGTAATGTTAATAATGCTTGGGTTGCTGTTAACATGAGAGTTGTTTGAGTTGCAGCGAACACTATCATCAGTCGCTCTAGTGTTGCTTGGGTTGGGAATGATATTTGTGATGTTTGTGTTGCTTGAGTTGACAGTGTCATTATCCACTACGTCATTAGTATTGTGGTTAGTTTGAGTTGCTGGTCCCGTCAATGTTCCTTGAGTTTCGAAGGCATATTGTATTTCAGTTGTGTTGCTACAGTTACCAACAACATTAAAGCGTTACTTGAAATACTACAGAAATATTGTTTATTGAGTTGCTGAAGATACTGAGTGTTAGTGTTGTATTTGCGATGGTACTCATGACGCTTGAGTTGCTAGTGGCATTGTTGACGCTTGAGTTGCTAGTGGCACTGTTGACGCTTGAGTTGCTAGTGGCACTGTTGAGACTTGAGTTGCTAGTGGCACTGTTGAGACTTGAGTTGCTCGTGGCACTGTTGAGACTTGAGTTGCTAGTGGCACTGTTGAGACTTGAGTTGCTAGTGGCACTGTTGACGCTTGAGTTGCTAGTGGCACTGTTGAGACTTGAGTTGCTAGTGGCACTGTTGACGCTTGAGTTTCAGTGGCACTGTTGACACTTGAGTTGCTAGTGGCACTGTTGAACTTGAGTTGCTAGTGGGACTGTTGACGCTTGAGTTGCTAGTGGCACTGTTGAACTTGAGTTGCTAGTGGCACTGTTGACGCTTGAGTTGCTAGTGGCACTGTTGACGCTTGAGTTGCTAGTGGCACTGTTGACGCTTGAGTTTCTAGTGGCACTGTTGAGACTTGAGTTGCTAGTGGCACTGTTGACGCTTGAGTTGCTAGTGGCACTGTTGAGACTTGAGTTGCTAGTGGCACTGTTGACGCTTGAGTTGCTAGTGGCACTGTTGACGCTTGAGTTGCTAGTGGCACTGTTGACGCTTGAGTTGCTAGTGGCACTGTTGACGCTTGAGTTGCTAGTGGCACTGTTGACGCTTGAGTTGCTAGTGGCACTGTTGACGCTTGAGTTGCTAGTGGCACTGTTGAGACTTGAGTTGCTAGTGGCACTGTTGAGACTTGAGTTGCTAGTGGCACTGTTGAGACTTGAGTTGCTAGTGGCACTGTTGAGACTTGAGTTGCTAGTGGCACTGTTGACGCTTGAGTTGCTAGTGGCACTGTTGACGCTTGAGTTGCTAGTGGCACTGTTGAGACTTGAGTTGCTAGTGGCACTGTTGAGACTTGAGTTGCTAGTGGCACTGTTGACGCTTGAGTTGCTAGTGGCACTGTTGAGACTTGAGTTGCTAGTGGCACTGTTGACGCTTGAGTTGCTAGTGGCACTGTTGAGACTTGAGTTGCTAGTGGCACTGTTGAGACTTGAGTTGCTAGTGGCACTGTTGACGCTTGAGTTGCTAGTGGCACTGTTGAGACTTGAGTTGCTAGTGGCACTGTTGAGACTTGAGTTGCTAGTGGCACTGTTGAGACTTGAGTTGCTAGTGGCACTGTTGAGACTTGAGTTGCTAGTGGCACTGTTGAGACTTGAGTTGCTAGTGGCACTGTTGACGCTTGAGTTGCTAGTGGCACTGTTGAGACTTGAGTTGCTAGTGGCACTGTTGAGACTTGAGTTGCTAGTGGCACTGTTGAGACTTGAGTTGCTAGTGGCACTGTTGAGACTTGAGTTGCTAGTGGCACTGTTGAGACTTGAGTTGCTAGTGGCACTGTTGAGACTTGAGTTGCTAGTGGCACTGTTGAGACTTGAGTTGCTAGTGGCACTGTTGAGACTTGAGTTGCTAGTGGCACTGTTGAGACTTGAGTTGCTAGTGGCACTGTTGACGCTTGAGTTGCTAGTGGCACTGTTGAGACTTGAGTTGCTAGTGGCACTGTTGAGACTTGAGTTGCTAGTGGCACTGTTGACGCTTGAGTTGCTAGTGGCACTGTTGAGACTTGAGTTGCTAGTGGCACTGTTGAGACTTGAGTTGCTAGTGGCACTGTTGACGCTTGAGTTGCTAGTGGCACTGTTGAGACTTGAGTTGCTAGTGGCACTGTTGAGACTTGAGTTGCTAGTGGCACTGTTGACGCTTGAGTTGCTAGTGGCACTGTTGACGCTTGAGTTGCTAGTGGCACTGTTGAGACTTGAGTTGCTAGTGGCACTGTTGACGCTTGAGTTGCTAGTGGCACTGTTGAAACTTGAGTTGCTAGTGGCACTGTTGAGACTTGAGTTGCTAGTGGCACTGTTGAGACTTGAGTTGCTAGTGGCACTGTTGACGCTTGAGTTGCTAGTGGCACTGTTGAGACTTGAGTTGCTAGTGGCACTGTTGACGCTTGAGTTGCTAGTGGCACTGTTGAGACTTGAGTTGCTAGTGGCACTGTTGACGCTTGAGTTGCTAGTGGCACTGTTGACGCTTGAGTTGCTAGTGGCACTGTTGACGCTTGAGTTGCTAGTGGCACTGTTGAGACTTGAGTTGCTAGTGGCACTGTTGAGACTTGAGTTGCTAGTGGCACTGTTGACGCTTGAGTTGCTAGTGGCACTGTTGAGACTTGAGTTGCTAGTGGCACTGTTGACGCTTGAGTTGCTAGTGGCACTGTTGAGACTTGAGTTGCTAGTGGCACTGTTGACGCTTGAGTTGCTAGTGGCACTGTTGACGCTTGAGTTGCTAGTGGCACTGTTGACGCTTGAGTTGCTAGTGGCACTGTTGACGCTTGAGTTGCTAGTGGCACTGTTGACACTTGAGTTGCTAGTGGCACTGTTGAGACTTGAGTTGCTAGTGGCACTGTTGACGCTTGAGTTGCTAGTGGCACTGTTGAGACTTGAGTTGCTAGTGGCACTGTTGACGCTTGAGTTGCTAGTGGCACTGTTGAGACTTGAGTTGCTAGTGGCACTGTTGACGCTTGAGTTGCTAGTGGCACTGTTGACGCTTGAGTTGCTAGTGGCACTGTTGAGACTTGAGTTGCTAGTGGCACTGTTGAGACTTGAGTTGCTAGTGGCACTGTTGACGCTTGAGTTGCTAGTGGCACTGTTGAGACTTGAGTTGCTAGTGGCACTGTTGAGACTTGAGTTGCTAGTGGCACTGTTGACGCTTGAGTTGCTAGTGGCACTGTTGACGCTTGAGTTGCTAGTGGCACTGTTGAGACTTGAGTTGCTAGTGGCACTGTTGACGCTTGAGTTGCTAGTGGCACTGTTGACGCTTGAGTTGCTAGTGGCACTGTTGACGCTTGAGTTGCTAGTGGCACTGTTGAGACTTGAGTTGCTAGTGGCACTGTTGAGACTTGAGTTGCTAGTGGCACTGTTGACGCTTGAGTTGCTAGTGGCACTGTTGACGCTTGAGTTGCTAGTGGCACTGTTGAGACTTGAGTTGCTAGTGGCACTGTTGACGCTTGAGTTGCTAGTGGCACTGTTGACGCTTGAGTTGCTAGTGGCACTGTTGACGCTTGAGTTGCTAGTGGCACTGTTGACGCTTGAGTTGCTAGTGGCACTGTTGACGCTTGAGTTGCTAGTGGCACTGTTGAGACTTGAGTTGCTAGTGGCACTGTTGACGCTTGAGTTGCTAGTGGCACTGTTGACGCTTGAGTTGCTAGTGGCACTGTTGAGACTTGAGTTGCTAGTGGCACTGTTGAGACTTGAGTTGCTAGTGGCACTGTTGAGACTTGAGTTGCTAGTGGCACTGTTGACGCTTGAGTTGCTAGTGGCACTGTTGAGACTTGAGTTGCTAGTGGCACTGTTGAGACTTGAGTTGCTAGTGGCACTGTTGAGACTTGAGTTGCTGATGCATCTAAGATGGCCAAAGTCTTTTAGGCAACGTACAACAGTTATGTTAGTGGGATGTTTTGATTCCAATAACATTATAATGGTAAAAACGATTAGATATGACCTGATCATTTCTCCTTCTCCCTCTTACGTAGACAGATTTCTACATAAAACGCAAACTCACCTTTGCAACCAGGGGCATACTGCTCATTTTCTCCTGTACTATGTCTGGATCCTTCCACAGTTGTTGAATTTGTCAACCTTTCCACAGATCACCCAGAACCTCATACACGACGTAGAACTGACCGACGAAATGGCTCACAGACGGCGTCAGCATCCATGAACCGACGCCTCACATGCGACGCAAATGGTGACGCAGACTACGTCGAAGAGGCATGATGGACGCAACGACAAACGTACGTACTGAACGCAATGACAGACGTACGTACTGGACGCAACGACAAACGTACGTACTGGACGCAAAGACAGACGTATGTACTGGACGCAACGACAGACGTACGTATTGGACGCAACGACAGACGTACATTGTGGACGCAACGACAGACGTGCGTATTGGACACAACGATAGACGTACATACTGGACGCAACGACAGACGTACGCACTGGACGCAACGACAGACGTACGTACTGAACGCAACGACAGACGTATGTCCTGAACGCAACGACAGACGTACGTACTAGACGCAACGACAAACGTACGTAGTGGACGCAACGACAGACTTAAGTACTGGACGCAACGACAGACGTACGTACTGGACGCAGCGACAGACGTACATAATGGACGCAACGACAGACGTAAGTCCTGGACGCAACGACAGACGTACATACTGGACGCAACGACAGACGTAAATACTGGACGCAATCCTGGACGTACTGAACACATCAACGGGGACGATGGGTATGGTCCATCCCACCAACAGGGGGCGTACTAAACAGGATGGTCCGAGCCAACAACGGGAGACATACTAAGCAGGATGGTCCGTGCTAACAACGGGAGACATACTAAACAGGATGGTCCGTGCCAACAACAGGGGACATACTAAACAGGATGGTCCGTGCCAACAACAGGGGACATACTAAACAGGATGGTCCGTGCCAACAACAGGGGACATACTAAGCAGGATGGTCCGTGCCAACAACAGGGGACATACTAAGCAGGATGGTCCGTGCCAACAATGAAGCTAACACCAGTGGCTGGTGACACAGACCAACATTGTCCAAATATTCAAGATGATTTGTACCACTGCAAACCTATCCTCCTGGACAACTTTTTTCAAATTAAATTTTGCAATGTAGTGTTCAGTTAATGGCTGATTTAATTTATTAACATTTATTCCTTTTAAAACTATAATGGACGGGACTTTAGCCACGCTTCCATGCTGTCAATAACATGCAAATTTTCAGCATTACTCATAAATTGATATTGTTATCTTCGGTGGCAACATTGCAAGGTAGGAGGTAGTGGGAGCTGGTGTCCGGACGTACGTGTTCATGTGTTCGGATCAGGAGACACTAGGTGTTCATGTGTTCGGATCTGATACTAGGTGCTCATGTGTCCGGATCTGGTACTGAGCATTCATGTGTTCGGATCAGCAAGCACTAGGTGTTCATGTGTTCGGATCAAGCAGGTGTTCACGTGTTCGAATCTGTTGCTAAATGATCATGTGTTCGGATGATGTATTAGACATTGACGTGTTCTGATCGTGTGGCAGGTGTTCATGTGTTTGAATCCAATGACAGATGTTCATATGTTCGAACAGCTGTTCATTATATACCAGTTCACCCGAGCAGCGAGGGAAGATAAGGAGTGTTCAGGCATCACCCCCCCCCCCTTTTGTCTCTGGTGATAATACAGGAGGGAACAATTTCACCACATACGAGGGGTTGGATGTGGGGCGGGGGAGGCGTCAGTGTTCTGATGGGTTATATAGTAACACGAGCCAGACCTCCAGCCACTGGTTAGGTATAGAGAGGAGGAGGAGGTTCATGGCCTCACACGACGATGAAGAGAGATGTAGAGAATCGAACAATCCTTCAGTAATGGAAGAATAACAAACAAATACAGAGTGAAAATTGCGGGAAAAACAAGGATCGAGAACACGTCAAAAACTGGCCTGATGAAGGAACACATATTGCTTTTTTTTCATCCTTTTTTTTCCTCCCTCGTTTCTCGTTGGTACATTTAGCGGAGATGAGACGGGCGAAACACGACCGGATGAAAGGCCTGATGAGAGCTAGACAGATTACATGGACATTGAGGGCTGCATTAAAGGGGGAGAAGGGGTAAAAATGGCCGGGTCGGAGGGGCGTGTCTGAAAGGGAAGCAATACACCAGACTGGGGTGGTATAGGGGGGGAAAGGAGGGTGGCACGCGCGGCCCTCTCCATCCCCGGAATGATGCCTATAATGTTCCCTCCATGATGCCTATAATGTTCCCTCCATGATGCCTATAATGCTCCCTCCATGATGCCTATAATGTTCCCTCCATGATACCTATAATGTTCCCTCCATGATGCCTATAATGCTCCCTCCATGATGCCTATAATGTTCCCTCCATGATACCTATAATGTTCCCTCCATGATACCTATAATGCTCCCTCCATGATACCTATAATGTTCCCTCCATGATGCCTATAATGCTCCCTCCATGATACCTATAATGTTCCCTCCATGATACCTATAATGTTCCCTCCATGATGCCTATAATGCTCCCTCCATGATACCTATAATGTTCCCTCCATGATACCTATAATGTTCCCTCCATGATGCCTATAATGCTCCCTCCATGATACCTATAATGTTCCCTCCATGATACCTATAATGTTCCCTCCATGATACCTATAATGTTCCCTCCATGATACCTATAATGCTCCCTCCATGATACCTATAATGTTCCCTCCATGATACCTATAATGTTCCCTCCATGATGCCTATAATGCTCCCTCCATGATACCTATAATGCTCCCTCCATGATACCTATAATGTTCCCTCCATGATACCTATAATGCTCCCTCCATGATGCCTATAATGCTCCCTCCATGATGCCTATAATGTTCCCTCCATGATACCTATAATGTTCCCTCCATGATGCCTATAATGCTCCCTCCATGATACCTATAATGTTCCCTCCATGATACCTATAATGTTCCCTCCATGATGCCTATAATGTTCCCTCCATGATACCTATAATGTTCCCTCCATGATGCCTATAATGCTCCCTCCATGATACCTATAATGCTCCCTCCATGATACCTATAATGTTCCCTCCATGATACCTATAATGCTCCCTCCATGATGCCTATAATGCTCCCTCCATGATGCCTATAATGTTCCCTCCATGATACCTATAATGCTCCCTCCATGATGCCTATAATGCTCCCTCCATGATGCCTATAATGTTCCCTCCATGATACCTATAATGTTCCCTCCATGATGCCTATAATGCTCCCTCCATGATACCTATAATGTTCCCTCCATGATACCTATAATGTTCCCTCCATGATGCCTATAATGTTCCCTCCATGATACCTATAATGTTCCCTCCATGATGCCTATAATGCTCCCTCCATGATGCCTATAATGTTCCCTCCATGATACCTATAATGTTCCCTCCATGATGCCTATAATGTTCCCTCCATGATACCTATAATGTTCCCTCCATGATACCTATAATGTTCCCTTAGTTTTCTCACAGGGGGACCCTAAGTACACAGTCCCTGAATAAGGCTAAATTGTTGGTCTCGTTAAGGTACCAGGCGTAGGGTTAAGGTCCCAGGTGTGGGGTTAAGGTCCCAGGTGTGGGTTTAAGGTCCCAGGTGTGGGGTTAAGGTCCCAGGTGTGGGGTTAAGGTCCCAGGTGTGGGGTTAAGGTCCTAGGCGTAGGGTTAAGGTCCCAGTTGTGGCGTTAAGCTCTCAGGTGTGGGGTTAAGGTCCCAGGTGTGGGGTTAAGGTCCCAGGTGTGGGGTTAAGGTCCCAGGTGTAAGGTTAAGGTACCAGGCGTAGGGTTAAGGTCCCAGGTTAAGGTCTCAGGTGTGGGTCATTTAAAGGCCAGTGGTATGCGGGTTGCCTGGGGCATGTGTAACTGCATAGTTACAGTGGAGAAGATGATGACTGTGTGTGTGTGTGTGTGTGTGTGTGTGTGTATGTGTGTGTGTGTGAGTGTGTGTGTGTGTGATAAACTAAGTGACTACACAATTAAGAGAACATGGAAAAGCATAGAGGAAAATAACCACAGAGATGAGCCACGACTACGAAATCTACACAGAAGGAAACAAGTTGTTTGGGAACGTAAATAGCCAAGTGGATCTCCATAGTGAGAAGAAATACTACTATTACGACTGGATGTGTGACATACGTGATGAAGAGGCTAGTACGCAGGTGCCTCACCCAGTGTGAGCAGATGGAAGGACACATCTCTAGAACTTCTTATAGTTATTATCTTACAACTTTTTGAGCCTCTGTATGTTATCAGTGGTAAAGTCTCATAACTTACCTTGCCACAACCATTCACAACTCAGGTTCTATAAACGTATCTATTTGTATCTATTCTAATAAGCTTCTTAGTAAGGTCTGTGGTTGTTTTATGAAGATATCTTTAATAAACCACTTTTCTGTCGAGTTTGTCAGAATGGTTTAGAAATGTGAGGGTCAGTATCATGTCTCTCCTTAGTTTTCTCTCTTCCATGTTAAGCAACTATATAACCTCTGACCTGCTTCTAACCTCTGGTACCATATTCTTTGCCCTCGTGTGTACTTTCTCTCTTTACACTTTGTGTTTCTTTGAATCTGGTGAAACTTAAGATCTGAAGTTATGAATAGCTTATTGGTCATCTCCACATCTATATACATCAGCGTTAGTATAATAATAATATTGATAATGACAATAATGATAATAATGATAATACTAATAATAATAATAATAATAATGACAATGATGATAATGACAATAATGATAAAATTGGAAGGTTTGAATCCTTTACGGTTGACCTGATGTGGGACGACATCAACCAACACCTCCCCAGCTTCCTCTCCAACACAATTTCCTGCTGCTTATATCATGTCAGATGATGATCATACAGAGAGCTTGTGGTCGCTGTTTTCCACGTTCTTTCCCTTGCATTTTATCAAGTGTCACTTCAACATTCACGTATCAGACCAACTCTAGACCTTATCTAAGTCTCCTTGTTAGAGGATGTAATCCTTGTGACTCCTTACTTTCCCCTCATCACCTTGGCATCATCTGCAAACATAGTCATCTTCGAATCCAATCCTGGCAAGTCATACATAGCTCAGTGACAGTAATAGTGTTAGAACCATGTTACATGCCAATAGCAATTCTTCTCCACTTGTAAAATGTTCCTGTAACATGTATTCCATTTCTTATTGTTAAGATCATTTCTGATTCACCGAAGGAGTCGACCCTCTTATGCCTACCTGTTCATCTAACTTCTACTTAGCCAGCCACCTGTGTGTGAGGGAGATTGTCAACATACCTGCTGGCACTCCAAGAACAGCACATCATATTAATCAAATCACCTGTTTTGTCTAAGTCATAGAGCTCTCTCTCTCTCTCTCTCTCTCTCTCTCTCTCTCTCTCTCTCTCTCTCTCTCTCTCTCTCTCTCTCTCTCTCTCTCTCTCTCTCTCTCTCTCTCTCTCTGACTTTCTACACATAACCTTTTCCTCTAAACTTTTAACAATTCTTTTCTGATTATTTTGTTCAAGTGTTGTACAAACCCTACTCGTCAGAGATACTTGTGTGCAGGTCAGCAAACTTTCCCGACCTCCTCTCTTAAAGATAAGGCACGACATTTGCTTTCTTCCATTTCCTTTGGCAGCACATCTTCTTTCAGCGATCTTTGGAACATTTCTAGTGATATGTCAAGTGTTTCTGTTTATTCCTGGAGCACGTAAAGGGAGATTTGATTGGGTCATGTGTCCCTGAATAGCCTTCTTATATATCTTCAGAAATTTAAGACGGTTTCTAAGGTCTTTTCCATAGTCCATCTGGCTAGTGTTGGGGTTGTAAAGCCCTCCACACTGTATACACTTCTGAACTTATTATTCACTTCCTCACAAACTTACTGAAAATCTCCAGAATCTCCTCCACTCTCACTCTCTTACCCTGATTACAAACCCTTCAAAGGACTGTAAACGCATGATAGATCGATAAAGTAGTTTTGGAGACTCACTCACATTGTCTAACATATACACATTTGTTTAAGAGTTTATTCCTCCTTCTTATGCTCTCTCGATGCTCTCTTATACACCCTCAAATGCTCGCCCTCATTTATGCTCTCTCACTTTTTGACATTTTCCTTTATACCAGATCTCTCTCTCTCTCTCTCTCTCTCTCTCTCTCTCTCTCTCTCTCTCTCTCTCTCTCTCTCTCTCTCTCTCTCTCTCTCTCTCTCTCTCTCTCTCTCTCTCTCTCTCTCTCTCTCTCTCTCTCTCTCTCTCTAACCTTCCCTCTGCTCACTGGGAGAGGCGCCTGTGTACTATCCTCTTCATCACGTATGTCACACATCCATTCGTAACAGTAATATATATTCTCACTATGGAATTCCTTTTCTCAGTTTAAGTTCTCAAAAGACTTGTTTACATCTGTGTAGATTCCATGGATGTGGCTCATCTCTGAGGCTGTTTTCCTCTGTGCTTTTATATTTCATGTCCTCTTAATTGTGTAGTTACTTAGTTTATGGAATCTAATGCTTTATACTTTTATGTTATTGTAGGCAAAGACAAGATCGAGTACTGCTGGTATATGAGTGACTCTTACACTCGTGTCTTCATCATGATACAACAGGTTCTTATAGATATTATTCCTAGAAATAGGTCTTGGTAGGAATGTGATTATTTATAGACTATCTCGTTATAGATAAAATCCCCCATTATTATGATGATCAGAACTTCACCAG
>NC_092261.1:26327331-26344831 GCF_036320965.1 Panulirus ornatus
CTGGAACTTTCCTGGAAAAATGCTCTTAAATTTCTTAATACCTTTGGGTTCCCAGCGGAGGGAATCAACTAAGGACGAGAGAGAGAGAGAGAGAGAAGAGAGAGAGAGAGAGAGAGAGAGAGAGAGAGAGAGAGAGAGAGAGAGAGAGAGAGAGAGAGAGAGAGAGAGAGAGAGAGAGAGAGACGGAGAGAGAGTGCAGTCAACTTTCTGGTTCAGCGCCTGAATATGGTCGTCTGGGAAAGGTTTACAAGCCACGTTACTGGTTCACTTCCCGTCTCTGAGGAAGTGAGGGAAGTATTCTACCCAACATGGAACTCAAACAAGTCATCTTAGGATGTTGTGATAACGTGTATCATGATCAAGATATCAAACATTAAAGGAAGGAAGGGAGAGGAAGGAAGATCATGGAAAGCATCGTAAAAGATTCTTGTACTGATTAATGTTTTGTCTCTTCCCTAAGACCATGGACATCTTAGAAGTGAAGTTTAAATATACTTCTCTCTCTCTCTCTCTCTCTCTCTCTCTCTCTCTCTCTCTCTCTCTCTCTCTCTCTCTCTCTCTCTCTCTCTCTCTCTCTCTCTCTCTCTCTCTCTCAGCACGCACGGAACACACGTGGCAGTAGACGTAACGTACACCCAGTCAGCAGGAAGGGAGGTAGATAAGGTAGATATTAAGGCACGTGGGGGGGGGAGTGAGGGGGGAGGGGTGTAGTAGACGGCAGTGGGGCATGATAACGCTATACAGAAGGCGAGTGAGTGAGATGTATGGTAGGTTGTTGCTCCGCCTCTGCCATCAGATAACATGCTTCCTTATGATGGCTGCTGCTCTCTCTCTCTCTCTCTCTCTCTCTCTCTCTCTCTCTCTCTCTCTCTCTCTCTCTCTCTCTCTCTCTCTCTCTCTCTCTCTCTCTCTCCTCCTGTCTCGCGCCGCCCTCCGCTCTCCCTCAAGTTATTTCCTCCCTTTTGTTTCCCTCGGGGTGTGTCAGTCATCTCCCTGGGACACCCCATCTTCACCCACTCTGGGAATCTATCTTTCTCCCTACCTGAAGATATTCCGCTTCTTATATCTACTCTGTTGAGTCTTTCATTTTACTGTACTCCTCTTGAAGATTATATTTCTTCCCCACTTTCTTTCCCCCCACTTCTTTTCCCACTTCTTTCCCCACTTCTTTTCCCACTTCTTTCCCCACTTCTTTTCCCACTTCTTCCCACTTCTTTTCCCACTTCTTTCCCCACTTCTTTTCCCACTTCTTCCCACTTCTTTCCCCACTTCTTTCCCCACTTCTTTTCCCACTTCTTTCCCCACTTCTTTTCCCACTTCTTTTCCCACTTCTTTTCCCACTTCTTTCCCCACTTCTTTCCCCACTTCTTTTCTCCGTATCAACATTTGCATTATATTTCCTTGAGGAAATATTTATCTTTTCTTTTCTATCCTCCTCTCTCCCCCCCCTCCCCCCCCCCGCCCCACACTTCCCCACCTAACATTACATGTCTTCTCTTTCTCACACTAACATCTACACTCCTGGGACACTGGGATATCTGTTGTCCCGGGATATCCTCGTGTCATATCTGGGATATCTAGTGTCTTACGATACCCAACTGTCTTGTCTGGGATATCTACTGTCTTACGATACCCAATTGTCTTGTCTGGGATATCTACTGTTCTGGGATACGCTTGGGTCTTGCTTGGGAAATCTCTTGTCCCTAGATACCCTTGTGTCTCGCCTGGGATATCTGCTGTCCCGATATCTGCTGTCCCGGGTTACCCTTGTATCTTGCCTGGGATGATCCTTTTTGTCATCTTCGCAAGCACTCCTACTTTCCCTCATATCTTTCTCTCTCATGATCAACAACACAATCAATACCTCATTTATGAGTGGACTGGCCCACGTAGGACATTATGGCATACATGTGAACCTTCCCTCAGTGCATCAAGTTCATTTTCTTTATCACGGTTTTGATAATGACCTGATAGAGGTCAAAGGTCAGATAACTAAAATCTATCACCGGCCAACAGCATCCCTGGGTGTTGACGTCATCTCCCAAGTGCTGTGGGTGAATTTATATCAACAGAATCGTATCTCCCTTCGTAGAAAAAGGGAGATGTAAGGGTGTTTATAACTTATTATTCCCTTCTGTAGCATTTCACTCGCCGCTCGTTAGCCCAGCCACAAAGACCCTATACTATGATTGCCACGGCCTCAGTAGCTACTACATAATCTTCTACATAATCTTAATGTGTATTGCTTTATAAACGTTTACGGTATCTTAGGACGAAGGCCAATCACACTGCATTCATCACAAACGTTTGCATCTCTCTCTCTCTCTCTCTCTCTCTCTCTCTCTCTCTCTCTCTCTCTCTCTCTCTCTCTCTCTCTCTCTCTCTCTCTCTCTCTCTCTCTCTCTCTCTCTCTCTCTCTCTCTCTCTCTCTCTCTCTCTCTCTCTCTCTTATCTTATCTTATCTCGCTGCAGATCTTTCCTTGCATTTCTCTCCAGTTGTTATCTCTCTCTCTCTCTCTCTCTGATCCTCGTGCTTATCTACCCCGTCTTCTCTTAGAGATAAGATTCTCCTTATCTCTCTTCTTGGAAGATGTTCTCCATCCTCTTTCTCCTTACGCATAATGCTATCTCTTCTCTCTTCCCGGATACTCCCACTCTCAGCTCTCCCAGCAGATACCCCCACTCTCAGCTCTCCCAGCAGATACATTTACTCCCTAATCTCCCTCACAGGGTGAGGGAGGGAGCGACCCTTCCCTCATCTCCCTCACAGGGTGAGGGAGGGAGCGACCCTTCCCTCATCTTCCTCGCAGGGTGAGGGAGGGAGCGACCCTTCCCTCATCTTCCTCACAGGGTGAGGGAGGGAGCGACCCTTCCCTCATCTTCCTCACAGGGTGAGGGAGGGAGCGACCCTTCCCTCATCTCCCTCACAGGGTGAGGGAGGGAATGATTCCTCCCTTATCACCCTACACGTATAGTATCTTCAGTCTTACTTCATCTTATCTTAGTTTTCTCTTGTAGCTTCTTCCATCTTCTCTTCTATCTATTCATTCCTCCTTTAGTCTATCTATTTCCTCCCTAAGATCTATCTCTATGCACGTCTCTCCTCTATTTGATAGTGTCATCCATTCCATCTGTATCTTCCATTCTTTAGTTTGCCTGTATTTCCTCTCCTATATCTATCTATCTATCCATCTACCTATCTATCTATGTCCTTTATATCTATTTCATATCTGTAGATATCTTGCTTCTGTTTATCTCGATTTCTCTTTTCATTCTGATTCTTCGTTTGTATCATTTTTCTCTCGTCTTCCTCTCTTCCCCCACCCACTATGTACACTTCTCTTCCTCTTCCTGCTTCCTCTCTCTGTTCATCTCTGTCTTTCCATCTTTTACCACGTCTCCTTCCAGCTCTCCCATCTGTACCCAACTCTGTCTCTCTAAAGGAACTGTCTCTCCATCTCCCTACGTTATCTTTCTTTGTGCGTCATCACTACTGTCCATCTTTATTCTTCCTTCTGCTTAATTCTGCCCTCCCTCTTTCTAGTTACCTCTGCCTTCCCTCCAACTTAACTCTGTCGTCTTTTCTTCTATCTAATTCTTCCTTCCCTCCTGCTACTTAACTATACTTTTCCTTCCTTTTAACTCTGCTGTTCCTCCTTCCATCTAACCCTGTCCGCCTTCGTCTATCTAACTCTATCTTTCCTCCTTCTATTTAACTCTGCCCTCCCTCTACCTCTCTCTACCTCCCACTACCTGGCTCTACCTTCCCTCTACCTGTCTCTGTCCTCCCTCTCCCTCCCTCTACCCTCCATCTACCTGTCTGTGTCTAGCCTTTGTCTCTTGCCTTTGGACCTTCCTCCCTCCTCTGTGACCCTTCCACTTTTATCTCCTCCTGCCACTCTCCTCTTAGTCTGGCCCTCTCTTCTTATTCTCCTCCCGAATTTTTCCTTCAGTTCACTATGACTCTCTCTCACTCTCTCTCTCACTCTCTCTCTTTTAATGGGGTGGTTAAAGGAAAGGAAGGAGAGGCGGAACATTGGAAGAGATAGTTTGAAATGAAAGAGGAGAAGACTGAAGTGTGTGCAGGTATATGGTGTAAGATCTTTGATGAATGAGAGTGATTTTGTAGAAGCGTGTCTTTGGTGCTTCATCTTTGTTTCCCCCGACAGACTGGAGGTGTGCATGTATTGCGGCTGCATCTATGGTTTTTTGAAGGAGGTTCACCAAGCTACCCTGAACACTGTTCATTGTTTACGTGGATGGATGACTGGAGCCTCCCTGAGGCTACCAGGGAACCAAGGATGTTCCATGTTTGTACTGTTGTCTACATCTTGTGTTTGTCTGTAGTTTGTATCACCGTTGTTTTGGTTTGCTTCTTTTTAAACCGAGTGGTGTAATCTTTATTCGTTCGTGCTGTTCTATTGGTGTTTTCACTGTAGGGGTATCATTCATTCGTGACGAAACTGTAGAGCCTGATTTTGTATCTCCTGTAACTTCAACATACGTGATATGGCCATAGACGAGGAACATTGGTGTATGTGTATAAATTAAGACAGGTATCATCATGGTCTTGGGTATATGTTATTCCTGATTCTCTAGGAAGGCGCCAGTATCTATCCAGTCTGGTCAAAGCTGCTTTACCTTGTGTTGATCTCTTGTTGATGTGACGTGTCAACGTAACCCTTGATGTTAGTGTGTGAGCAAGGATTCTGCAGCACTTCATGTGCTGCCTCAACGTTACCGTCTGTGGTTAGGTTAGGGAGTTTAATGCTTCCTGGCGATGCTATGATGAATTTGTTTACGTCTGTTTTTATCTTCCAATCCTTTTCAAATTCGCTTCTGACTGTACTGAAGGAGTATGTTCTGGGAGGGAGTTGTTCGACACTGCCATTTAAGTGTCGTCTTCGGTGTAGATGTTTATGTTCATGGCACCAACAGATGTGGGGATGTCAACTGTGTAAGTTATGAATAGTGTTAGTGACAGGAGGCTGCCCTGGGGTACCCCGTTTAACAGAGGGAGTTTGGGTGACGTTGCAGAGTTGGGGAGTAGAGTTTCGGGTGTGCGCTGCTCTGGAAAGTTACAGACATAATCAGTTGTAGTGATTTATGTTGTGGGCCGATTGTCCACACTTTATCAGTGGCTTCGCTCATGTCTCTTTGTACAACCACACAATCTGTTCCTTGTGCTCTGGAGAGAACGATTTTCTCTGCTACAACCGTGGTCGCTGAGGTTAGGTTTATATCCCTCCGGAAGCCGTATTAACCGAGGTTATAAAGGTTATTATTTTCCAGGTGTCCACTTAACATAAAGTTCTTTCAAAAAGTTACCCTGGGACAACTAGGAGGGATATGGGGCGGTAAATCTTTGGGTCTGTTTCTGGCACTCCTGGTTTTTGTATCATTGTTACTCTGACCTTTTTATACCTTCGGGGAAAATCCCCTGAGCTGAGCATAACACTATGGACGTTGAGAAGGTACTGAAGTTCTTTTTGAGATGGTGTGATGATTTGCCTCTTGTCCACTTTACGTTTTCCCCAGAGGCTGAACTCAGTTCTTGGGTTTCTGTGTGGCTGTACGAAGTTCTGGCGCGTCATATGCCACTTCGAGACAGTGGTCAAGGTAGAGTCGGGCTGAGTGTATGGTCTGGTGTGAGATGATTGCTCTGAGTACAAATTGATCATATCTTTCTCGTGATCTTAGTCATACTGTCCGTTTTCTTCAGGCGTAACCCCGAACACTGTTTTCTATGTTTTCATGAATTCTGTTGTCATTCCTTCATCATTAATCTTGTTATTATCAACTATCATATATTAATGTTACCTATAGTGTCCCCTTGCAAGCGTTTGACTCCTTGATACAATGCCTCTGCCTCATTCTATTTCTGCGTTAGGTAGTGGCTCGTATTTCCCCACCTCAGGTTAGGTTAATCTGTTGTTGTATCCGGTAAAGTCTTGCTGGAGGCATTTACAATGATGGTTTAGACCATACGTCCAGCTGTAGAACTTGGCGTACACTGTGATGGTGTTCAGACGATGTTTGGGTACAATTATGATGACGTGCCTTGTTGATGGGAACTGCAACTCACTGTTTATCTTGCGATGGTTCCGTACCATCTGACCACCAGGGCTTCGTCCATATCATCAGTGTGCCTCCCTACAAGGTCGGTGTCTGGCGAGGATGTGGTTTGTAGGTTTTTTTGTAGGTTCCAGTTGGCTGTGTGGGTCGCCAGGTGATGTGATCGTACCTGGAATGAGGTACAGAAATGGTTGGTACAGTGACTCACTCTCTCTCTCTCTCTCTCTCTCTCTCTCTCTCTCTCTCTCTCTCTCTCTCTCTCTCTCTCTCTCTCTCTCTCTCTCTCTCTCTCTCTCTCTCTCTCTCTCTCTCTCCTTTCCTAATTTCTTCCTCCTCTTGCCCTCTTACTCTATCTCCTCCCACTCTCACCTTGCTACTCCTTTTAACCTCTCTCTACACTCACTCTCCCCCTTCTCTTTGTCCTATTTCTCTCCCTCCTCCCACTCTCACCCACACTTTCACATTCTCCCTCCCTATACTGTCATTCCCTCTCCCTGCTTTCTCACATCTTTCTCCCCCTCTCTCATTCTACTGCCTCTCTCCCTGCCTCTCTCTCTCTTTCACTTCCTATTGGCGTGTTACTTACTTCCTCGCTCTCACCACCCTGTCTCTCCTCTCACCCTCCCTCTCCCCAACCTGCCTCCTCCCAGCTCTCACTGACAGTTCTCCTCTCTTTTCTCTTCTGATCTGCTCTCCATTCCTTTTCTCCTCCCCCTCTCCTCCAGTTATCCCACTTCCTCCCTCCTTCACGTCCCTTTCTCCCTCCTCTCCCTCCGGCCTGCTTTCTCTCCCTATCCTCTCACCGGCTTGCTCTTCACTCTCCCATTTCACTGACCTTCTCCCTTCCCTCTCCCCTCTCCGACCCGCTCCTCTCCCTCCCTTCTCACTGACCATCTCCTCTCCCTCCCCCTCTCTCTCCGACCCGTCCCTCTCCCTTCCCTCTCACTAAACATCTCCTCTCTCTCTCCCCCCGGCCGCACCTCTCCCCGGGCACAGCAATATGTGTCGGTGTGCGCGACAAGTTTATGACCAAGAAGTAAGGCAACAAGCAGTGCCGGGGACCTGCACACACAGGGGCACCAGCAGCGTCTCCCTCACTCCTCACCAAGATAGAGAGCGTCCTTCCTTAGCACAGCCCGGCTCACTGGAACCCTCCTCCCTATTGTCTCAGGTCACAGAGAACCTATTCACCACAACCAAGGTTTCCAGAGAGATGTGTTACCATGATGATGGATGTCTAGCAACCTTCCTAGTAGAATTCAGACTCATTAATGCCCAGGGTGAATACAAAGACTTGATTCCCACATTCATGAGTCACCAACAAGCTCACCACGAAGGTATGGATCACCAGCAGACCCCTGGCTATAGTCCAGGTCACTAAAGGTCAGCTCACTATGACCTTGAGTCACCAGTAGATTTCTCACCACAGTCTGAGGTCAAGGGAAGTCCCTCACAACAGGCTAAGGTCAGGGGAAGTACCTCACTACAGTTTAAGGTCAGGGAAGTGCCTCACTACAGTCTAAGGTCAGAGGAAGTACCTCACTACAGTGTAAGGTCAGTGGAAGTACCTCACAACAGGCTAAGGTCAGGGGAAATGCCTCACTACAGTCTAAGGTCAGAGGAAGTACCTCACTACAGTGTAAGGTCAGTGGAAGTGCCTCACAACAAGCTAAGGTTAGGAGAAATGTCCCACTACAGTCTAAAGTCAGGGGAAGTACCTCACTACAGTGTAAGGTCAGGAGAAGTACCTCACAACAGTTTAAGGTCACCAAGTAGACCCTCACTGTGGGTAGAGTGGTTGTGTCCCTCAGTCCAGCCTGGAGTCAACCAGAAGCTCCTCACAACACTCTGGGGTCATCAGAACGTAGCTTCATACACAGAAGGGCCGCCAAATGGCTCCTGTCTTCAGGCAGAATCCTAGCTCTCTACTAGGGTCTGGGGTCCTAGCTTTCTACTAGGGTCTGGGGTCCTAGCTCTCTACTAGGGTCTGGGGTCCTAGCTCTCCACTAGGGTCTGGGGTCTTAGCTCTCCACTAGGGTCTGGGGTCCTAGTTCTCCCCTGGGGTCTGGCACCCTAGATCTTCCCTACGATCTGGAGTCTTAGCTCTTTGCTTATATCTGAGGTCTTAGCTATTTACTAGGCTCTAAAGTCCTAGCTCTCTCCCTAGGATCTGGGGTCTTAGTTATTTACTAGGATATGGGGTCTTAGCTCCCCACTAGGATCTCTGGGGTAAGCACACACAGTGTGGTACTGTGTGTACTGGAGCTGCTCCCCACCACTGTGATCACACCAGTGTGGTGATGTGTGTACAGGAACTGCTCCCCACCACTGTGGTCACACAGTGGTCCCTCCCTTTTGGTCGAGTCATCAGTGTCACTTCGCTATAGTATAGAGTCACCAAGATACTTTCCACTAAGTAGTTTCACCAGGCAGCTCTTCAGTTATAGCCCGGGGGTCACCAGGATGTTCTAGAGGTGAATCTAGTGTCATAGGACATCCTCACCAGAAGCTGGGCCGCCAAATGGCTCCTCCTCACCAGAGGCTGGGCCGCCAAATGGCTCCTCCTCACCACAAGGCAAGGCACAGAACCAGCTCTTGTGTCCACTGGTAAATGGTTGATCAGAGAGGACGTAAACACCATCCTACAAGTGTGGTTCTTCCTTCGTGTGAAGATAAGGTTGTGGTTGTTATAAGTCATTAACGAAGAGATAAATAGCTCAGGGATTGTAAAGATTAGGCAGAAGTTTTACTTAACTTTGACAGATTTTCATCAATATGCAAAAAGCTCATTGATATTTCGAGAGTAAATTTAAATAATGGATGAAAATATTTAGTTTTGGACATACAAGTCTCTAACTATATCGTAGTAGTTAAGAGAATATATTCTTATGGGAATAATAACTAGATAAATGACTATACTACAGCTTTCTTCATGGTAAAGCCTTGGACGAGTCTATACCCCTTGAATATCCCTGAGATAACACAGAGGGAAATTATCATGAATAATGGCAAAACTTCTGGAGTTTGTTGGTATATGTGCAAAGTTCTGGATATACGACTCTGTACATCGTCACTGGAAATACTCTGGATAGTTATTGTTTCTCTGAAGCGTATCCTTGTGTGTGTGTGTGTGTGTGTGTGTGTGTGTGTGTGTGTGTGTGTGTGTGTGTGTGTGTGTGTGTGTGGGTGGGTGGGTGGTTGTGTGTGTGTGTGTGTGTGTGTATGTGTGGGTGGTTGTGTGTGTGTGTGTGTGTGGGTGGTTGTGTGTGTGTGTGTGGGTGTGTGTGTGTGTGTGGGTGTGTGTGTGTGTGTGTGTGTGTGTGTGTGTGTGTGTGTGTGGGTGGGTGGGTGGTTGTGTGTGTGTGTGTGTGTGTGTGTGTGTGTGTGTGTGTGTGTGTGTGGGTGTGTGTGTGTGTGTGGGTAGTGAGATCCAGTTCTTGACAGGACCTGCAGCTAGCCAGTGATGAGCTGTGATGTGAGTCTTAGATGAAGGAAGTTGAGGCAACACTAGCTGGTTCCTCCTGAGGAAGGAGCACCACCAGGGCGCTGGCATCCCTGTGAGGATGTGTGTGTGATGGAAGATCGTGAATGCAGAGCTTCTGTGGAGGGAATGGAAAAGGAAATATAAATCTTGAGGAGAAATGTCTGCAGACTTAACGTAGGAGGAGCAAGTGAAGGATAGGATAAGGTCAAGGACAAATGGCTTCCTCTCTCTCTCTCCCTCCTCGAAGGATCTCACACAGACCAGAAGGATGTCTAGTATGTCTGTGACTTGGTCAGATCCTTACCACATACCACTTACGATCTGTTGGGAACTTATAGGTCAACATGTTGACCTCACTGAACGCTTTACTATCCTTGACCACGATGGTACGATCCTTCAGTACGATGGTACGATCCTTTGCCATGACGGTACGGCTCCTGAGCACGACGGTACGATCCTTGAACACGACGTTGTGCGACCCTTGAGCAAGACTGACGACTTTTATGTATGGTGGCCTGACCTTTGACCTAACTATTGAGGGTTAAGTCAAAGGTCACGCCATCATACGTAAAGGGTTGTACCGTCGTGCTCAAAGATCATGTATTCGTGGTTTATAATGGTATAGTCGTGCTCAAGGGTCGTGTATTCGTGCTTAATGATGGTACAGTCGTGCTCAAGGGTCGTACCGTCGTCCACAAGGGGTTGACCCGATGTTCAAGGGTCGTACCGTCGTCCACAAGGGGTTGACCCGATGTTCAAGGGTCGTACCGTCGTCCACAAGAGGTTGACCCGATGTTCAAGGGTCGTACCGTCGTCCACAAGGGGTTGACCAGATGTTCAAGCAACAAATATCACAAACAGAACAGGTCAACCCAGTGCAACAGAAAGAAATATCGACGGAGCAACGCCGTATCACCATCACTTTTACTTTATCCTCCGGCGTTGTATTGGAACTGATTGACATCTGCCACAGGGGGTTCGAACCCCTGTATCGTGGTGTCGAGGACGGCTTCCGTGCTGATCATGTCACACGTTTCTGTAAAGCCTGATGTCGGGTGTCGACACAGACTCTCACCTTGGAATGCTCCACATCTTCCTGGTTCGAGTTTTTCCATAAGTGGAGCAACAAGGCACAGGTTAGCCATGTGATCTCATGTTTAACACTATGTTCCGTGTAGCATTTGTCTCCACAGTGGTGTTGTAGTGGTGTGTGGGAGGGTCGAGTGTGATGTAGTCTGTCATTTGTCTACTTATAATCTTCCTCTGTAATATTCTTTTTCGTTTAACTCCACTGTTTATGTATTTATATAATCGCTACTTGTAGTGATGATAATGGTGATAAAGGTAATGATAATAATGATAATAATAATAATGATGATGTTGATGACAATGATAACAATATAATAACAATAATAAAAGTAATAACAATAATAATGATAATGACAATAATAATGATAATAATAATAATAATAATAATAATAATAATAATAATAATAGTAATAATAATAATAATATAATAATAATAACAATAATGATTATAATAATAATGATGATGATAATGAAAATGGCAATAATGGTGATAATGATAATAACAATAATAATACTAATAATAATAATAATGATAATAATAATTATCATTATTACTATCATTATCATTATTATCATCATTATCATCATTATCATCATTATCATTACTATCGTCAAAACTAGTATCATTATGATAATAATTATAACAATAATAATGATAATCAGAATATTAATGATAATAGCTATGATAATGATAATTGATGGTTTACACTGTATCCACATCATGAACATGTTCACTTCTCTGGTGGCTTGTGTGCATGTCCCTACCTCCAAGTCTTGCTGCACCCATACCACGTTCTTGGCTGCTGCTTCCCAGACTTTCTGTGAGGTGACCAGCCACATGAGGATTGACCGTTATGATAACTGCTTTCCTCGAGATACGAAGCTGTGTTCTCTTCCTTCATCTGAATTTTCTTCTTATAACCTTTCTACCTATAAAGACCTGAGGAGCTATGATTGATTTCTTCACCCTTCTTCTAATGCCTTTTCTTTCACCTGAGATGGCCATTGTTGTGGCACATTCTGCCATGTCACTCACTGTGAAACAAGAAGAAGCGATAATATGGAGCCCTGATCTTCACATGGATGGATGGGGTTGCTTTTTATATAGGTCTATACAGCTCGGAAGGCCTTGATACGATTATGATACTGAACCGCAACTCGGGGAGGAGGGATCTCAAAGGGCAGGATATGATGGTGGCGACAGTTGGTGCAGCAGCTTCTCTCTGGACTGCTGGTGATGGCTGGAGGGAGTCGGGAGGTTCAGGTACGTCCAGGGCGTCGTGATATGTGGTGGAGGAGGAGGAGGCAGTGAGGATGATCCTATATACCCGTATCTGCACCACTTGAACCACACACTGCTGCATGGTGGGTAGGGAGGAGAGGCAGACGGGGGACGACGACTTGAACCAAAGATGAGAATATCAAGATGGTGGCTGGAGGAACCGGTGACGGTAGGAGAGAATTCACTCCAGCTGTGGTTATCATAAAGTGTGACACTAAGAATCTAAGTGGATATAACCTGGAGGTTGCCGGAGACTCGTCAACCAAGCCGGAGTTAGGATGTGGTAGGAAGCAAGGCTGACCTGCTGGATTGAGGTTAGTGGTAAAATTGTTGAGGGCGATTCATTTCTGATGGTTTCTGGTGATGACAGTAGACGAGAGGACGTAGATATTGATCTACTTCTACGCAGCGGGTTCTTCCATCAACGAGTTACGTTCATAGATGAGAAAATGCTAGGGAGCCATTTCTGTGTCTTGTGGGACGCCACAGGTGAGGGATTGCAAGATGGAGATGGTGTCCCAGGATCGAAGAACCTAACAGTGCTCACTGAGGAGGTCTGGGAACCATGGGACGAGACTTCCCGGCAACCCAGAGCTGTTAACCTGGTTCATGATTATGTTATTGATGACAAGAACGAGAGTTTGGGTGAAGTTAACGAAAGTGAAAGACACAGAAGTGTTGTGAGGAAGTGGGTCATACAAAAAGGCTTCATATTACCAAACTTCCGAGAGTCTGTTGTGTCTGTGTAAGTCCAGTTAGACACAGTAGTGAGTGTTTGTGATGACCTACGTGTGCTGTGCAGGGCGGGAGTTGTACACACGTGGGGCTCCATATCTTGAAGACACTGTATTAACATGCAACCTTTTGAATATATTTGTTGTCTGTGTGTGTGTGTGTGTGTGTGTGTGGGTGGGTGGGTGTGTGAGTGATCATCTATTTGCACGAACGTGAAGTGAGGAAATGCATATATCACACTGCTCCTCAAACACACTTTTTAGTCAGCTTCATTTTGGAAATTCTCAACTTCCTTGCTAACATCACATTGTCTCTCAACAATTCCGAGATGTTAACAATTCTCTCACTGAGAGAAATGTGTACTAACATCCATCCCTTCTTACTATCTCCTTCATAAGCTTGTACATGTCCTCAGTCATTTGTACAGTGTCCCTCGTAGATGTATGCTCCTGCAAACAAGTAATTCTTAACCATAAAAGTGACAGTCAAAATCATTTCGCTCCCATCTGCGCTTAGAGGCAAGTGAAGTGTCTTTAATCTGTCATCATTAATAAGACACAGTCACGCTGCCCAATTTTCTACACTTCCCACCTGATCTATGTTCGTTCTGAGAAGAGAGAGTCTATAGATATATGCCATATTCAGTTTTAACTCTCACATGCATGGCATATATTTTCTTTAAATAAATTCTACTCGCAGAACGGAATGTTAATCTCATGTTCTCCAATATTGCATAACTTAATCTGACATTATCACTTTTGACTCTCTCAAATGAAAAAGAGTTTTGCATTTATATTCCAGAGTTTTTCTAACAGTTTTCCTGCACAGAATTCTGCACAGCTAACGCATAGTGCCACGACCAGAGTCGTCCATTTTCATGACACTTACTTTAATTAGATTTCATCTTCCACCTTTTGCAGCCAAGTTCCTCCATCATACATGTTACCTGTAATGTTGTACTGTTCTGAACATCTGTTGTTTCTTCTGTATCCTCTGTAACATGCTGCATCTTCTGTATCCTCTGTAACATGCAGTTATATGACCGTCTTTCCTCTGGTGTCTCACCAGCACAACCCAAGAGCAACGTGATCCTCCTGGTTGATGACTCGTGTATCATACTTCCACAGTAAACATCATCTTGATCATGTTCTCATCATTCATCCACTGATCCTCTTATATATCTCCTGGGCCATTTACCATCACCCAAGTGGCAGTAACCCGCTATTTCATTGTATTATTATCATTATCATTATTATTATCATTATTATTATTATTATTATTATTATTATTATTATTATTATTATTATTATTAGTAGTAGTAGTAGTAGTAGTAGTAGTAGTAGTAGTAGTAGTAGTAGTAGTATCATTATCATTATTATTATTATTATTATTATTATTATTATTATCATTATTATTATCATTATTATTATTATTATCATTATCATCATTACGTGTTGTTCATGTCCACTCTGATCCTATCCACAACCACACCAGCATGTTTACCTGTGACACCTTACCCAGCCCTCGTCTCACCGTACTTGTGTACACATAAGAACATCATATCTGCTTCTGGGATCCAGTCTTGTCCACTTTTTTCAACAATATTCTCCTCTGCAAGAAATATTTTACCCAACCTTTGCTCATCCGGATTAAAATATATACCTACAAAGCTTGTGTGTCCTCTTGTGTAAGCTGTGTGTGTGTGTGTGTGTGTGTGTGTGTGTGTGTGTGTGTGTGTTTGTTTGTATACATAGAGCTAAGATAATGGAATATATACAGAGTAGAGACATGATGGCAACATGAGTGGAAAAACTCTCTCTCTCTCTCTCTCTCTCTCTCTCTCTCTCTCTCTCTCTCTCTCTCTCTCTCTCTCTCTCTCTCTCTCTCTCTCTCTCTCTCTCTCTCTCTCTCTCTCTCTCTCTCTCTCTCTCTTTTTCGTTTTTTCCCAGTGATGGTTCAGCGAACAAATTACATCAGTTGTATCCAGGGGAAAGATATCATGTGAAACAGACTTAAAGATATCATGTGAAACAGACTTAAAGATATCATGTGAAACAGACTTAAAGATATCATGTGAAACAGACTTAAAGATATCATGTGAAACAGACTTAAAGATATCATGTGAAACAGACTTAAAGATATCATGTGAAGCAGACTTAAAGATATCATGTGAAACAGACTTAAAGATATCATGTGAAGCAGAATTAAAGATATCATGTGAAACAGACTTAAAGATATCATGTGAAACAGACTTAAAGATATCATGTGAAACAGACTTAAAGATATCATGTGAAACAGACTTAAAGATATCATGTGAAACAGACGTTACCTGGTCTTACTCCAGTACATGTGTTTACTAACATTAATCTCAACAATTGATGATCGAGAAACCCTGGTCGATCATCTGGCTAGTTGTAAGCAGATGAGTTGAATATCTCACTGTGTTTACTTCATATAATCTACCTCGGGTTTGTCTACATATGTCGAAGAACAAGGAAAAGATATCAATATTTGGGATTAATGAGCAAAGGATATGATTAATGTAAGGATATAATTGATTTTTATGATTTTGAAATGGTTTGGTCACATGGAGAGAATGAGTGAGGAAAGATTGACCAAGAGGATATATGTGTCAGAGGTGGAGGGAACGAGGAGAAGTGGGAGACCAAATTGGAGGTGGAAAGATGGAGTGAAAAAGATTTTGAGTGATCGGGGCCTGAACATGCAGGAGGGTGAAAGGCGTGCAAGGAATAGAGTGAATTGGAACGATGTGGTATACCGGGGTCGACGTGCTGTCAATGGATGATTGATATAAGGATATGATTAATGTATGGACATGATTGATGTTTTTTTTTTTTTTTTTTTTTTTTATACTTTGTCGCTGTCTCCCGCGTTTGCGAGGTAGCGCAAGGAAACAGACGAAAGAAATGGCCCAACCCCCCCCATACACATGTATATACATACGTCCACACACGCAAATATACATACCTACACAGCTTTCCATGGTTTACCCCAGACGCTTCACATGCCTTGATTCAATCCACTGACAGCACGTCAAGCCCGGTATACCACATCGCTCCAATTCACTCTATTCCTTGCCCTCCTTTCACCCTCCTGCATGTTCAGGCCCCGATCACACAAAATCTTTTTCACTCCATCTTTCCACCTCCAATTTGGTCTCCCTCTTCTCCTCGTTCCCTCCACCTCCGACACATATATCCTCTTGGTCAATCTTTCCTCACTCATTCTCTCCATGTGCCCAAACCACTTCAAAACACCCTCTTCTGCTCTCTCAACCACGCTCTTTTTATTTCCACACATCTCTCTTACCCTTACGTTACTCACTCGATCAAACCACCTCACACCACACATTGTCCTCAAACATCTCATTTCCAGCACATCCATCCTCCTGCGCACAACTCTATCCATAGCCCACGCCTCGCAACCATACAACATTGTTGGAACCACTATTCCTTCAAACATACCCATTTTTGCTTTCCGAGATAATGTTCTCGACTTCCACACATTCTTCAAGGCCCCCAGAATTTTCGCCCCCTCCCCCACCCTATGATCCACTTCCGCTTCCATGGTTCCATCCGCTGCCAGATCCACTCCCAGATATCTAAAACACTTCACTTCCTCCAGTTTTTCTCCATTCAAACTCACCTCCCAATTGACTTGACCCTCAACCCTACTGTACCTAATAACCTTGCTCTTATTCACATTTACTCTTAACTTTCTTCTTCCACACACTTTACCAAACTCAGTCACCAGCTTCTGCAGTTTCTCACATGAATCAGCCACCAGCGCTGTATCATCAGCGAACAACAACTGACTCACTTCCCAAGCTCTCTCATCCCCAACAGACTTCATACTTGCCCCTCTTTCCAAAACTCTTGCATTTACCTCCCTAACAACCCCATCCATAAACAAATTAAACAACCATGGAGACATCACACACCCCTGCCGCAAACCTACATTCACTGAGAACCAATCACTTTCCTCTCTTCCTACACGTACACATGCCTTACATCCTCGATAAAAACTTTTCACTACTTCTAACAACTTGCCTCCCACACCATATATTCTTAATACCTTCCACAGAGCATGTAAGAATATGATTAATATAAGGACATGATTGATACAAGGATATGATTAATGTAAGAATATGATTAATATAAGGATCAATCTAATATGATTAATATAAGGACAGCTGCAGGGCAGGTGGCAGTTGTACTGGGAATGTATTCATGAATTTCAGTTAGGAAGATAGTGAGTAATGTGAGGTTTGGTGAGTAATGTGAGGCTTGGTGAGTAATGTGAAGCTTGGTGAGTAATGTGAGGCTTGGTGAGCAATGTGAGGTTTGGTGAGTAATGTGAGGTTTGGTGAGTAATGTGAGGCTTAGTGAGTAATGTGAGGCTTGGTGAGGAATGTGAGGTTTGGTGAGTAATGTGAGGTTTGGTGAGCAATGTGAGGTTTGGTGAGTAATGTGAGGTTTGGTGAGTAATATGAGGTTTGGTGAGGAATGTCAGGTTTGGTGAGTAATGTGAGGTTTGGTGAGCAATGTGAGGCTTGGTGAGCAATATGAGGCTTGGTGAGTGACATGAGCCGTAGTAAATGATATGAGTCATCAGAGGTGATGTGAGTCATCTTAGTAAATGATGTGAGTGGCAGTGAGTGGCGTGTGTCGTTGTGAGTGACCTGAGTCATCTGAGTGAGTGATGTGACTCGTATTGGGTGATGTGAGTCATCATGAACGGTGTGAGTCGTCGTTGTGATGTGAGTCGTAATTAGAGATGTGAGTCGCTGTGAGTAAAATGAGGGGACACCGGGC
>NC_092261.1:26349831-26354831 GCF_036320965.1 Panulirus ornatus
GATTCAAAGACTTTGGAAATGGTAGATGTAAGAGCAATAGGACGATAGTCAGAGAGGTTAGAATGGTCACCATTCTTAGGGTTGGGATGTACCAAAGCATGTGTGTGTGTGTGCACATGTGTGATGTATGGGGGGTAGCTAGCAGTAGGTGTAGCTGGCCAGGGAGCAGCAGTGGGTATATAGCTAGCCAGGCAGCAGCAGTGGGTGTAGCTGTCAGGCGGGTTGGGTGTGTAATTGAACAGCTGTAGCAACAGCACTGCCGGTGTGTCACAGTTTATTGGAACAACCACAACAGCACAGCGGTGGCGGTTGACTTTAGGAGCAGCAGCAGCAGCAAGAGCAGCAGCAGCAGGAGGAGCAGCAGCAGGAGGAGCAGTAGCAGCAAGAGCAGCAGCAAGAGCAGCAGCAGGAGCAACAGCAACAGCAGGAGCAGCAGCAGCAGGAGGAGCAGCAGTGGCGGGGTGAGCCGGTAACATCGCAAGCAAGACCTGGGCGTGGTCGTGTCTTGGAGCAGTAGTGAGGGGAATGACTGAAGTGGCGGGTGAGGCAGTGTGTGTTGGGGAGGCAGCAGCTGCTGGCGTAGCTGCAGCAACAACAACAGAAGAAGAAGAGGAATAACAGTATTATTACCCTTAGGATACAGCTGTGTACTGGAGCAGGAGCAGCAGGGAGTCAGAGAGTACTGGGGTGGGGGGGAAGAGCAGAAGTGAGGGGCGGGAGGTGGGGTGTGTGTGGTAGGAGGCTCCGGCTGGGGGTGGGGCAGAGAGAGAGAGAGTCTTGGCCACTCGCGTTGCTCTTTTTCCAGCGTTATGAAGCCCTTAGTGATGAACCACCGTATGGCAACACTGCCGCCCCTCCTGGCCTGGTGGAGAGGGGTGGGGAGGAGGGAGCCCCTCGGGGGAGGGGGAGGAGAGGAAGCCGGGATGGGGTGAGGAAGTGTGATGGAGGAAGAGGGAGGGCGGGTGAGGGAGGGAGAGGTGATAGGGAGCGAGACGGGGATAGAGAAGCGGTGGCCGGAGGGTGGGGGGGAGGGGGGAGGGGGGGGGTTATAGCCGAGTGTCAGGGCGGGGCTGGGGGGGTCGTGGAGGGTCATGGCTGGGGAAGGTGGTCCGTGGGTGAGGGGTTCAGGGGGAGGGGGAGTCAGTACACCTGTTGCTGCGCTGCTCTCTCTCTCTCATAAAGGTCGCCACGCAGCCACGGGGATTCTTAAATGGTGAATATTACAAAAGTGGCTTGAAGCTCGCCTCCCAGGTGGCTCTGCCGACCCCCAGGCCCTCAGACCACCCCGCCTGACGGGGAGGTTCTTCATCGCAGTACATACTGGAGTGACGGAAGGGACCCTACCTTGATCTGGGTTTACTTGACGGGGGTAAACTGTGTAACGCCTCATACTGATCAGTGTACGACACTCTGTACACTTGTCGGGGGTAATGTGTAGTAGCCAGGGCATTGATACAGCAGCCAGGACAATAGTGCAGCAGCCAGGACAATGGTACAGCAGCCAGGACAATGGTACAGCAGCCAGGACAATGGTACAGCAGCCAGGGCAATGGTACAGCAGCCAGGACAATGGTACAGCAGCCAGGGACTACAGCAGTGCTGCACGGGCAATAGTACAGTGGCCAAGTCATAGGTTACTACACTCAACATCTATTGCGTATGCGTATCTTTATATATATATATATATATATATATATATATATATATATATATATATATATATATATATATATATATATATATATATATATGTATATATTTTTTTTTTATTTTGCTTTGTCGCTGTCTCCCGCGTTAGCGAGGTAGCGCAAGGAAACAGACGAAAGAATGGCCCAACCCACCCACATACACATGTATATACATACACGTCCATAAACGCAAATATACATATCTATACATCTCAATGTACACATATATAGATATATGCACACACAGACATATACATATATACACATGCGCATAATTCATGCTGTCTGCCTTTATTCATTTCCATCGCCACCCCACCACACATGGAATAACAACCCCCTCCCCCCTCATGTGTGCGAGGTAGCGCTAGGAAGACAACAAAGGCCACATTCGTTCACACTCAGTCTCCAGCTGTCATGTAATAATGCACCTAAACCACAGCTCCCTTTCCACATCCAGGCCCCACACAACTTTCCATGGTTTACCCCAGACGCTTCACATGCCCTGGTTCAATCCATTGACAGCACGTCGACCCCGGTATACCACATCGTTCCAACTCACTCTATTCCTTGCACGACTTTCACCCTCCTGCATGTTCAGGCCCGGATCACTCAAAATCTTTTTCACTCCATCTTTCCACCTCCAATTTGGTCTCCCACTTCTCCTCGTTCCCTCCACCTCCGACACATATATCCTCTTTGTCAATCTTTCCTCACTCATTCTCTCCATGTGACCAAACCATTTCAAAACACCCTCTTCTGCTCTCTCAACCACACTCACTCCATTGTAAATTTCACAGAAGCACAACATCCTGGTTCCTGAACTCCATATTGTGATCTATGTTACCATAGAAACTTAAGTTTTGTATGTAGTTTCCATGATCATATCTTCTCAAGTCTTGTTTCATCTCTATCTTGCAACGTCCTAATTTAGTACATAATCAAACTGAAGCATTACATGTTCACTTATTTCTAAGAAGTGTTATCATTTACAATATTTTTCAATATCCATGCGAGTCTCTGTGAAGATAAGATTGAGCAATGACGGTGAATCGGTCCTTCCCACCCTTCTGTGGTCACTGACATAATGGTGCAGGAAATTTTGTTGTTCTCACTGACGGAATTAGTCTCTCCATGATTTCTTGTCACCCTGAGAATCAAAATCCTGCCAGTCTGTCTCCTTATGTGAAATTGAGATTCCTCCATTATCATTACTGTACCTCTCTAAGAAGTGTATGATTTACTTTTCATGTTCCATCCTTTGCTCTTGTCTGTGTATACTTGTCTTGGAACATTAAAACTTTGTGGAGGATTACGTATCATCAGCAAAACTATACACTTCTTTCTTATTGTTACCCTTCCCATTACTTATTGTCTTCACGGGCCATCTACTACTTTTTTCCTGAAACTTAAGGTTATCTTTTCTCTTCTCTTCCCCCTTGATATCATGTACCCCTCTTGGCATGTGCGTGTGTGTGTGCGTGTGGAAAGTGTCAGAGAGAGATGCATGTAAAACAGTGTTAATGGATTCTGTCTGCAAGTAGTAATACCAGGAAAGAAGCAACCCATGACAAGACTGTATCATCATATATATATATATATATATATATATATATATATATATATATATATATATATATATATATATATATATATATATATATATATATATTATACTTGGTCGCTGTCTCCCACGTGATCAAGTATATTCCTATGAGTCCACGGAGAAAATGAAACACGATAAGTTCCCAAGTGCACTTTCGTGTAATAATCACATCATCAGGGGAGAGACAAGAAATATAACAGTCAGTTGATATACAATGAAGAGACGTAGCTAGGACGCCATGTGGTAAACATGCGATTGTCCAAGACAGACAACGAGTGTATCATAAACTGGACAAGAAGATGAATTGGCTGCAAATTTTATCAACAACAAAGTCATTCAAATTGTGTAGACCATCACTAATATTAAGATTATAATTCTTTGTATATTTAGTAATAGAAGATTCAATGATATTTTTCGTGGTATTGGGGTCAGAGTTAATAACTGAGATGGTTTTACTCCAGCCAATACTATTATAGTTTTTAACGTGATTAAACAAGGCATTTGATTCTTGTCCCGTTCTTATACTATATTTATGTTGCTTAAGTCTAGCAGAAAGAACTTTACCAGTCTGACCAACATAAAACTTATCACAATTCTACATGGCACTTTATAGATGCACCCATGAGAATTTTCTGGTGAGTTCTTGATTAAGATATTCTTTATAGTATTATTGTTGCTGAAGGCAACATTTACATTAAAGGATTTAAGCAACATGGGAAGTAAAGTGAAATCATTGTTGAAAGGGAGAACTAAAAGATTCTTGGTGCCAGCGGGAGGTTTGGGCTCAACTCTATAAAATGATTTCTTTGCTAAGTTAAGGGATTTATCGATGAAAGATCTAGGGTACTTTAACTTAGATTCAATAGAATATATCTTCTCAAACTCATCATCAATATACTCTGGACTGCAAATACGTAATGCCCTAAGGAACATAGATTGAAATGATGATAATTTAACTCTGTCATGTAGAGATGAGTAATAATGGATATATGAGCATACATTGGTGGGTTTTCTGTATATGCTAAACTTAAACTTGTTTCCTTGCTTATGGATCATGCAGTCTAAACATGGTAACATACTATTATTTTCTACAGTAAATTTGATGGAAGGTACTAAATTGTTAAGTAAGGGGAGAAATATTTGTAAATTTTCATTTGTTGGAGAAACACAAAGAACATCATCTACATACCCAAACCAAATTGTATTAGAAGGCAAGATATCCTTTAGTAATTTTGTTTCAAATAATTCCATATAAAGATTACTTAGTACAGGTGAAAGAGGGTTACCCATTACCATACCAAATTTTTGAACATAATAATCTCCATTGACTTAAAATGTCTTTGTATGTGTGTGCGTGTGTGTGTGTGTGTGTGTGTGTGTGTGTGTGTGTGTGTGTGTGTGTGTGTGTGTGTGTGTGTGTGTGTGTGTGTTTCCCCTCCTGTATGGTAACGTGACCTCGGGGGAATGCATGAGTATCTCTGGACAACATAGTTAGTTAAATGTCGGGTTGTAGGTCCGTAGAGTACTGCTGACCACGTAATGTAAAGGGAAAGGTAAGTAATAATGATAATGATAATAGTTATAATAATGATAATAATAATAATGATAATAGTAATAATAATGATAATAATAATAATGATAATAATAATAATAATAATAATAATAATAATAATAATAATAATAATAATAATAATAATAATGATAATAAT
>NC_092261.1:26359831-26427331 GCF_036320965.1 Panulirus ornatus
CACACACACACACACACACACACACACACACACACACACACACACACACTATTAGTGTTATTACTTTGGTAAATGTGTAAACTTTTATTCTTTAATTTCCACATCATTTTCAGGATCAGTCTCCATTATGCTCCAGTGTGATCACTTAATCCTTCACTCTAGGTCTATGCATACTCCTCCCTCACTGTATCCTCCTCCCTCACTGCATCCTCCTCCCTCCCTCACCGTATCCTCCTCCCTCACTGTATCCTCCTCCCTCCCTCAATGTATCCTTCTCCCTCAATGTATCCTCCTCCCTCACTGTATCCTCCTCCCTCACTGTATCCTCCTCCCTCACTGTATACTTCTCCCTCATTGTATCCTCCTCCCTCACTGTATCCTCCTTCCTCACTGTATCCTCCTCCCTCCCTCACCGTATCCTCCTCCCTCACTGTACCCTCCTCCCTCAGTGTATCCTCCTCCCTCACTGTATCCTCCTCCCTCACTGCCTCCTCCTCCCTCACTGTTATAATCCTTCCACTGTTCAGTCTTTCTCAACCCTAACCTTCAGTTCACGTTGCCAGCAGCCTCGAACAAGCCACCATCACCCTCAGACATTCCAGAGATCTTGCCTCAGCACGTGTGCCTTCCAAGGTGCTCCTCTGATACACATGCATGTTATTCCCGTGTCGTGTTCTCTCCTACTCTCCTTCCCCCCCCTTCTCTCTCTCTCTCTTGCTTTCTTTTCCTCTCCTTTTCCCCAGCTATCCCAAATCCCTCCTTTGATCTTCCTCCTAACTCTCACTTTGCCTATTTTTCACTGCCATTCTCCTCTGTCGTACGCCCGTCCCTCCTCCTCCTCCTCCTCTGCCCTCCCGTTTCTTTCCTTCTCCTCTCTCTCTCCTCTCCTCTCCCACCTCTCCTCCATGCTCCTCTACTCTCACCCTCTACCCAGAAGAGAGTTTTGAGCACACTTCCCTCTCACCACACATCTTTCTGTTGTGTCTCCTTCAGTTCTTCAGTGTACAATAATATTTTTTTGAGATACGTGGATTTCTCTATAGATAGATAGACAGAGGGAGAGAGGGAGAGAGAGAGAGAGAGAGAGAGAGAGAGAGAGAGAGAGAGAGAAAGAGAGAGATAGATAGATAGAGAGAGAGAGAGAGAGAGAGAGAGAGAGAGAGAGAAGGAAGGAGAGAGAGAAAAGGGAGAGAGAGAGAAAGAGGAGGTTGGGGTAATATGAAATACTTCCAACATTCTATCTTAAATTTGACAACTTCTTGGTACATATGCTTCATCTTACTATCTAATTCTTCACATAAACATCAAAGTTTGTTCCGTTTCCAGTAACCCCCCCATCACCCCATCACCCCATCACCCCCATCACCCCCCATCACCCCAAGCCTGTCTGGCAGACCCCAATTTTTCCCTCACCGTCCCTGGGGCTCTTGAGCCGAACTCGACCATTAAAATCGCATCATCTGCAAATAATAACAACCTCAACTTTAACTCCTTTACGCTGCTTTTCACATTACGATCCACTTAGACCCACATCTTCGTCACTGTACACATATGAGACGTGTACCGCCAGCAGCAGCCTCTGGCCAGTGTTGCTCATGACTGTTGAGATGTCAGAAATGACGGTGCATGAACCTCATGATTAAGGTGAGCATCCATGTGATTCATGCTTGTGTCATCAGAGATATGGCAGGGAGAGGGGTAGGAGATATGAGAGAGAGAGAGAGAGAGAGAGAGAGAGAGAGAGAGAGAGAGAGAGAGAGAGAGAGAGAGAGAGAGAGAGAGAGAGAGAGAGGGAGAGAGAGAGAGAGAGAAGGACAGGAAGCTACTGTGTGGATGTGATAAAGACACAGTAGAAGAGCTGGCTGATGATTGCTTATACTTGGAGGGAAAGATGATGATCCAGACGACAGAACAGCAGACATGTACATGACAGATGGACAGACCAGGACGGGGAGTTCACAAGGGATATGCAAGGACAGGAAGTGGACGGACATGAAGTTGACGGAGGATATACGGAGACGGGGAGCTGACAGAGGATATACGGGGACAGGAGCTGACAGAGGATATACGGGGACAGGAGCTGACAGAGGATATACAGGTTGTTCACGGGGTAAATACCTGGACAGGAAGATAGCAGACTGTTTACCAGGACAGGGGATTATACAGTAGACTTAAAGATATGGTGAGATTACACAGGATACGAGGACAGGTAGATAATAGAGACTACGCCAGGACGGGAAAATTGACGGTATATAGACGGGAATGAAGAATGTATATGGACACGAGGAAGGAGATATGACTATATACGTACAACAAGGCGAAGAGATGATGGTATACATACACTCAGACGGAGAAATGATTGTCGAAATATACTAAGAAGAAAGAGATGACTATATACACACCAGGACAGATGGATGACCATGTATTCACCATGATGATGATGATGATGATATATATATACATATATATATATATATGTATATATATATATATATATATATATATATATATATATATATATATATATATATATATATATATATATATATATATATATATATATATATATATATATATATATATATATATATATACATATATATATATATATGTATATATATATATATATATATATATATATTTTTTTTTTTTTTTTTTTTTTTTTATACTTTGTCGCTGTCTCCCGCGTTTGCGAGGTAGCGCAAGGAAACAGACGAAAGAAATGGCCCAACCCCCCCCCTCCCATACACATGTACATACACACGTCCACACACGCAAATATACATACCTACACAGCTTTCCATGGTTTACCCCAGACGCTTCACATGCCTTGATTCAATCCACTGACAGCACGTCAACCCCTGTATACCACATGACTCCAATTCACTCTATTCCTTGCCCTCCTTTCACCCTCCTGCATGTTCAGGCCCCGATCACACAAAATCTTTTTCACTCCATCTTTCCACCTCCAATTTGGTCTCCCTCTTCTCCTCGTTCCCTCCACCTCCGACACATATATCCTCTTGGTCAATCTCTCCTCACTCATTCTCTCCATGTGCCCAAACCATTTCAAAACACCCTCTTCTGCTCTCTCAACCACGCTCTTTTTATTTCCACACATCTCTCTTACCCTTACGTTACTTACTCGATCAAACCACCTCACACCACACATTGTCCTCAAACATCTCATTTCCAGCACATCCATCCTCCTGCGCACATCTCTATCCATAGCCCACGCCTCGCAACCATACAACATTGTTGGAACCACTATTCCCTCAAACATACCCATTTTCGCTTTCCGAGATAATGTTCTCGACTTCCACACATTTTTCAAGGCTCCCAAAATTTTCGCCCCCCTCCCCCACCCTATGATCCACTTCCGCTTCCATGGTTCCATCCGCTGACAGATCCACTCCCAGATATCTAAAACACTTCACTTCCTCCATATATATATATATATATATATATATATATATATATATATATATATATATATATATATATATATATATATATATATATATATATATATATATATATATATATACACAGTAAGACGGAGAGAAGACTGTATATATACACAAGGATAGCTATATGACTGTGTAATACAGCCATGAAGAGGGAGACTTGGAGCTGTGTACCGTGGCTGGAGGGTGAGGGTGAAGGTGGAGGAGGGAGGGAGTGAACGTCTATATCAGGTGTTCCTTATGGATGAGGTGTGAGGGGATTGTCCCACTGACACCAGCCTCATTATGCATGCGGCCTCCTCTCGTCTAGTGGCAAGTGAAAGATACAGTAAAGCTAGAGAGAAAGATGGTGTAAATATATTATGAAAAAGAGGTGTTTCGTTAAAGTGCAGTGCCAACACGGGGGTTGGCCACGTATGGCGTTCGAGGACCAAGTAAATACGGACGGATAACCACGTACATTGTACCGTATGGCTCACAAAGGCAGGATCACACGGAGGGCTGACCACGTACATTGCATCGTATGGTTCACATAGTATTACATGGATGGTTGGCCACGTACATTACACCGTATGCTTCGAAATGATGGGATTACACGTATGGCTAGCCACGTACATTGCACAGTATGGTCTGCAATGATAGAGTCATACGGACGTCTGGCCACGTACATTGCATAGTATGGTCTGCAATAATAGAGTCATACGGACGTCTGGCCACGTACATTGCATAGTATGGTCTGCAATAATAGAGTCATACGGACGTCTGGCCACGTACATTGCATCTCATGCTTGAGAAGGATATGTTGACGCTGATGGCTAGCCACGTATATTGCACCGTATGATTCACAAGGCCAGGATTACAATTGTGGCTGGCCTCGTACATTGCATGGTATAAGAAGTTGATAAGGACAAGCTCATGTTTCCCTCCTTAGAGATATTTCTTCCATTTTTCGCTTGCTTATGATGTATATGGCTTGCAGGAGAAAATGAAGCAAAGGTTGGCACATTTCCCATTATCTGCCAGTGGTCTGACAACCAGAGCAGTGACAGTGTAACACTGTACAAACCATCTTTGCTATTCTGTGGCGCGATGTCTCTACGAAATTAATGTCTGGTGCGTTTCTCATTCTCCAGTTCACAAACATCACGAACTTAATGGTTAGAATGTTTCACATCTCTCAACCTCCACTTTAAAAGTGTGTACAAGGAGAACATACTCTTAAATGTTACTTACATTCTCTTTTCAGATTTCTTAAATCAGTCATCATCATTCTACATTCAGTGCGTCATGTTTGCATCTTGCTTTCCAGTGGGTATTTCCAGTGGGTATTTCCAGTGGGTATTTCCAGTGTCCTGCCTCTTAACAAGTCTCGATATATTTAGTTATTTTCGCTCGAACGAACTGTGTTCTTACCGCTTGTTCTACATGTTGAACGATGTCTAATCGTTCTTCGTTCATTAGCTGATCTATCTATACTCCCTATTGACGCGTCAGAGAAAATTCATGTATCTTCTCTTTGGCATATCCTCTCTCTCTCTCTCTCTCTCTCTCTCTCTCTCTCTCTCTCTCTCTCTCTCTCTCTCTCTCTCTCTCTCTCTCTCTCTCTCTCTCTCTCTCTCTCTCTCTCTCTCTCTCTCTCTCTCTCTCACCCGACCACACACACACACAAAAATATGGCTATATTTAGCGAAGCTTGTGAGGCAAAGGGTGAGCTTACGAGACAGCTCTTAAGCCCCTGGCGGTGTTAGCCCACAGCACACCAGCTTCTGTTGAGGTGTGGCTCATGTGACGACGACTCATCCAATAGTTCCAAGCCTCCCAGACAACAAGAGTGCATAGCCTGAATCTGCAACATTGTGGTTCTGCCAGACATGTGAATGTACGATATAACCACACTTCCTTCCCACTTATCACATGACAAAACTCCTCCAGTGACGTGGGTTTACGAGATACCACCTCCTCCACTGATGTGTAGACCCTGGTATACCAGCCCTTCCGCTGAGGAGTAGACCCTGGTATACCAGCCCTTCCGCTGAGGTGTAGACCCTGGTATACCAGCCCTTCCGCTGAGGTGTAGACCCTGGTATACCAGCCCTTCCTCTGAGGTGTAGACCCTGGTATACCAGCCCTTCCGCTGAGGTGTAGACCCTGGTATACCAGCCCTTCCGCTGAGGTGTAGACCCTGGTATACCAGCCCTTCCGCTGAGGTGTAGACCCTGGTATACCAGCCCTTCCGCTGAGGTGTAGACCCTGGTATACCAGCCCTTCCGCTGAGGTGTAGACCCTGGTATACCAGCCCTTCCGCTGAGGTGTAGACCCTGGTATACCAGCCCTTCCGCTGAGGTGTAGACCCTGGTATACCAGCCCTTCCGCTGAGGTGTAGACCCTGGTATACCAGCCCTTCCGCTGAGGTGTAGACCCTGGTATACCAGCCCTTCCGCTGAGGTGTAGACCCTGGTATACCAGCCCTTCCGCTGAGGTGTAGACCCTGGTATACCAGCCCTTCCGCTGAGGTGTAGACCCTGGTATACCAGCCCTTCCGCTGAGGTGTAGACCCTGGTATACCAGCCCTTCCGCTGAGGTGTAGACCCTGGTATACCAGCCCTTCCGCTGAGGTGTAGACCCTGGTATACCAGCCCTTCCGCTGAGGTGTAGACCCTGGTATACCAGCCCTTCCGCTGAGGTGTAGACCCTGGTATACCAGCCCTTCCGCTGAGGTGTAGACCCTGGTATACCAGCCCTTCCGCTGAGGTGTAGACCCTGGTATACCAGCCCTTCCGCTGAGGTGTAGACCCTGGTATACCAGCCCTTCCGCTGAGGTGTAGACCCTGGTATACCAGCCCTTCCGCTGAGGTGTAGACCCTGGTATACCAGCCCTTCCGCTGAGGTGTAGACCCTGGTATACCAGCCCTTCCGCTGAGGTGTAGACCCTGGTATACCAGCCCTTCCGCTGAGGTGTAGACCCTGGTATACCAGCCCTTCCGCTGAGGTGTAGACCCTGGTATACCAGCCCTTCCGCTGAGGTGTAGACCCTGGTATACCAGCCCTTCCGCTGAGGTGTAGACCCTGGTATACCAGCCCTTCCGCTGAGGTGTAGACCCTGGTATACCAGCCCTTCCGCTGAGGTGTAGACCCTGGTATACCAGCCCTTCCGCTGAGGTGTAGACCCTGGTATACCAGCCCTTCCGCTGAGGTGTAGACCCTGGTATACCAGCCCTTCCGCTGAGGTGTAGACCCTGGTATACCAGCCCTTCCGCTGAGGTGTAGACCCTGGTATACCAGCCCTTCCGCTGAGGTGTAGACCCTGGTATACCAGCCCTTCCGCTGAGGTGTAGACCCTGGTATACCAGCCCTTCCGCTGAGGTGTAGACCCTGGTATACCAGCCCTTCCGCTGAGGTGTAGACCCTGGTATACCAGCCCTTCCGCTGAGGTGTAGACCCTGGTATACCAGCCCTTCCGCTGAGGTGTAGACCCTGGTATACCAGCCCTTCCGCTGAGGTGTAGACCCTGGTATACCAGCCCTTCCGCTGAGGTGTAGACCCTGGTATACCAGCCCTTCCGCTGAGGTGTAGACCCTGGTATACCAGCCCTTCCGCTGAGGTGTAGACCCTGGTATACCAGCCCTTCCGCTGAGGTGTAGACCCTGGTATACCAGCCCTTCCGCTGAGGTGTAGACCCTGGTATACCAGCCCTTCCGCTGAGGTGTAGACCCTGGTATACCAGCCCTTCCGCTGAGGTGTAGACCCTGGTATACCAGCCCTTCCGCTGAGGTGTAGACCCTGGTATACCAGCCCTTCCGCTGAGGTGTAGACCCTGGTATACCAGCCCTTCCGCTGAGGTGTAGACCCTGGTATACCAGCCCTTCCGCTGAGGTGTAGACCCTGGTATACCAGCCCTTCCGCTGAGGTGTAGACCCTGGTATACCAGCCCTTCCGCTGAGGTGTAGACCCTGGTATACCAGCCCTTCCGCTGAGGTGTAGACCCTGGTATACCAGCCCTTCCGCTGAGGTGTAGACCCTGGTATACCAGCCCTTCCGCTGAGGTGTAGACCCTGGTATACCAGCCCTTCCGCTGAGGTGTAGACCCTGGTATACCAGCCCTTCCGCTGAGGTGTAGACCCTGGTATACCAGCCCTTCCGCTGAGGTGTAGACCCTGGTATACCAGCCCTTCCGCTGAGGTGTAGACCCTGGTATACCAGCCCTTCCGCTGAGGTGTAGACCCTGGTATACCAGCCCTTCCGCTGAGGTGTAGACCCTGGTATACCAGCCCTTCCGCTGAGGTGTAGACCCTGGTATACCAGCCCTTCCGCTGAGGTGTAGACCCTGGTATACCAGCCCTTCCGCTGAGGTGTAGACCCTGGTATACCAGCCCTTCCGCTGAGGTGTAGACCCTGGTATACCAGCCCTTCCGCTGAGGTGTAGACCCTGGTATACCAGCCCTTCCGCTGAGGTGTAGACCCTGGTATACCAGCCCTTCCGCTGAGGTGTAGACCCTGGTATACCAGCCCTTCCGCTGAGGTGTAGACCCTGGTATACCAGCCCTTCCGCTGAGGTGTAGACCCTGGTATACCAGCCCTTCCGCTGAGGTGTAGACCCTGGTATACCAGCCCTTCCGCTGAGGTGTAGACCCTGGTATACCAGCCCTTCCGCTGAGGTGTAGACCCTGGTATACCAGCCCTTCCGCTGAGGTGTAGACCCTGGTATACCAGCCCTTCCGCTGAGGTGTAGACCCTGGTATACCAGCCCTTCCGCTGAGGTGTAGACCCTGGTATACCAGCCCTTCCGCTGAGGTGTAGACCCTGGTATACCAGCCCTTCCGCTGAGGTGTAGACCCTGGTATACCAGCCCTTCCGCTGAGGTGTAGACCCTGGTATACCAGCCCTTCCGCTGAGGTGTAGACCCTGGTATACCAGCCCTTCCGCTGAGGTGTAGACCCTGGTATACCAGCCCTTCCGCTGAGGTGTAGACCCTGGTATACCAGCCCTTCCGCTGAGGTGTAGACCCTGGTATACCAGCCCTTCCGCTGAGGTGTAGACCCTGGTATACCAGCCCTTCCGCTGAGGTGTAGACCCTGGTATACCAGCCCTTCCGCTGAGGTGTAGACCCTGGTATACCAGCCCTTCCGCTGAGGTGTAGACCCTGGTATACCAGCCCTTCCGCTGAGGTGTAGACCCTGGTATACCAGCCCTTCCGCTGAGGTGTAGACCCTGGTATACCAGCCCTTCCGCTGAGGTGTAGACCCTGGTATACCAGCCCTTCCGCTGAGGTGTAGACCCTGGTATACCAGCCCTTCCGCTGAGGTGTAGACCCTGGTATACCAGCCCTTCCGCTGAGGTGTAGACCCTGGTATACCAGCCCTTCCGCTGAGGTGTAGACCCTGGTATACCAGCCCTTCCGCTGAGGTGTAGACCCTGGTATACCAGCCCTTCCGCTGAGGTGTAGACCCTGGTATACCAGCCCTTCCGCTGAGGTGTAGACCCTGGTATACCAGCCCTTCCGCTGAGGTGTAGACCCTGGTATACCAGCCCTTCCGCTGAGGTGTAGACCCTGGTATACCAGCCCTTCCGCTGAGGTGTAGACCCTGGTATACCAGCCCTTCCGCTGAGGTGTAGACCCTGGTATACCAGCCCTTCCGCTGAGGTGTAGACCCTGGTATACCAGCCCTTCCGCTGAGGTGTAGACCCTGGTATACCAGCCCTTCCGCTGAGGTGTAGACCCTGGTATACCAGCCCTTCCGCTGAGGTGTAGACCCTGGTATACCAGCCCTTCCGCTGAGGTGTAGACCCTGGTATACCAGCCCTTCCGCTGAGGTGTAGACCCTGGTATACCAGCCCTTCCGCTGAGGTGTAGACCCTGGTATACCAGCCCTTCCGCTGAGGTGTAGACCCTGGTATACCAGCCCTTCCGCTGAGGTGTAGACCCTGGTATACCAGCCCTTCCGCTGAGGTGTAGACCCTGGTATACCAGCCCTTCCGCTGAGGTGTAGACCCTGGTATACCAGCCCTTCCGCTGAGGTGTAGACCCTGGTATACCAGCCCTTCCGCTGAGGTGTAGACCCTGGTATACCAGCCCTTCCGCTGAGGTGTAGACCCTGGTATACCAGCCCTTCCGCTGAGGTGTAGACCCTGGTATACCAGCCCTTCCGCTGAGGTGTAGACCCTGGTATACCAGCCCTTCCGCTGAGGTGTAGACCCTGGTATACCAGCCCTTCCGCTGAGGTGTAGACCCTGGTATACCAGCCCTTCCGCTGAGGTGTAGACCCTGGTATACCAGCCCTTCCGCTGAGGTGTAGACCCTGGTATACCAGCCCTTCCGCTGAGGTGTAGACCCTGGTATACCAGCCCTTCCGCTGAGGTGTAGACCCTGGTATACCAGCCCTTCCGCTGAGGTGTAGACCCTGGTATACCAGCCCTTCCGCTGAGGTGTAGACCCTGGTATACCAGCCCTTCCGCTGAGGTGTAGACCCTGGTATACCAGCCCTTCCGCTGAGGTGTAGACCCTGGTATACCAGCCCTTCCGCTGAGGTGTAGACCCTGGTATACCAGCCCTTCCGCTGAGGTGTAGACCCTGGTATACCAGCCCTTCCGCTGAGGTGTAGACCCTGGTATACCAGCCCTTCCGCTGAGGTGTAGACCCTGGTATACCAGCCCTTCCGCTGAGGTGTAGACCCTGGTATACCAGCCCTTCCGCTGAGGTGTAGACCCTGGTATACCAGCCCTTCCGCTGAGGTGTAGACCCTGGTATACCAGCCCTTCCGCTGAGGTGTAGACCCTGGTATACCAGCCCTTCCGCTGAGGTGTAGACCCTGGTATACCAGCCCTTCCGCTGAGGTGTAGACCCTGGTATACCAGCCCTTCCGCTGAGGTGTAGACCCTGGTATACCAGCCCTTCCGCTGAGGTGTAGACCCTGGTATACCAGCCCTTCCGCTGAGGTGTAGACCCTGGTATACCAGCCCTTCCGCTGAGGTGTAGACCCTGGTATACCAGCCCTTCCGCTGAGGTGTAGACCCTGGTATACCAGCCCTTCCGCTGAGGTGTAGACCCTGGTATACCAGCCCTTCCGCTGAGGTGTAGACCCTGGTATACCAGCCCTTCCGCTGAGGTGTAGACCCTGGTATACCAGCCCTTCCGCTGAGGTGTAGACCCTGGTATACCAGCCCTTCCGCTGAGGTGTAGACCCTGGTATACCAGCCCTTCCGCTGAGGTGTAGACCCTGGTATACCAGCCCTTCCGCTGAGGTGTAGACCCTGGTATACCAGCCCTTCCGCTGAGGTGTAGACCCTGGTATACCAGCCCTTCCGCTGAGGTGTAGACCCTGGTATACCAGCCCTTCCGCTGAGGTGTAGACCCTGGTATACCAGCCCTTCCGCTGAGGTGTAGACCCTGGTATACCAGCCCTTCCGCTGAGGTGTAGACCCTGGTATACCAGCCCTTCCGCTGAGGTGTAGACCCTGGTATACCAGCCCTTCCGCTGAGGTGTAGACCCTGGTATACCAGCCCTTCCGCTGAGGTGTAGACCCTGGTATACCAGCCCTTCCGCTGAGGTGTAGACCCTGGTATACCAGCCCTTCCGCTGAGGTGTAGACCCTGGTATACCAGCCCTTCCGCTGAGGTGTAGACCCTGGTATACCAGCCCTTCCGCTGAGGTGTAGACCCTGGTATACCAGCCCTTCCGCTGAGGTGTAGACCCTGGTATACCAGCCCTTCCGCTGAGGTGTAGACCCTGGTATACCAGCCCTTCCGCTGAGGTGTAGACCCTGGTATACCAGCCCTTCCGCTGAGGTGTAGACCCTGGTATACCAGCCCTTCCGCTGAGGTGTAGACCCTGGTATACCAGCCCTTCCGCTGAGGTGTAGACCCTGGTATACCAGCCCTTCCGCTGAGGTGTAGACCCTGGTATACCAGCCCTTCCGCTGAGGTGTAGACCCTGGTATACCAGCCCTTCCGCTGAGGTGTAGACCCTGGTATACCAGCCCTTCCGCTGAGGTGTAGACCCTGGTATACCAGCCCTTCCGCTGAGGTGTAGACCCTGGTATACCAGCCCTTCCGCTGAGGTGTAGACCCTGGTATACCAGCCCTTCCGCTGAGGTGTAGACCCTGGTATACCAGCCCTTCCGCTGAGGTGTAGACCCTGGTATACCAGCCCTTCCGCTGAGGTGTAGACCCTGGTATACCAGCCCTTCCGCTGAGGTGTAGACCCTGGTATACCAGCCCTTCCGCTGAGGTGTAGACCCTGGTATACCAGCCCTTCCGCTGAGGTGTAGACCCTGGTATACCAGCCCTTCCGCTGAGGTGTAGACCCTGGTATACCAGCCCTTCCGCTGAGGTGTAGACCCTGGTATACCAGCCCTTCCGCTGAGGTGTAGACCCTGGTATACCAGCCCTTCCGCTGAGGTGTAGACCCTGGTATACCAGCCCTTCCGCTGAGGTGTAGACCCTGGTATACCAGCCCTTCCGCTGAGGTGTAGACCCTGGTATACCAGCCCTTCCGCTGAGGTGTAGACCCTGGTATACCAGCCCTTCCGCTGAGGTGTAGACCCTGGTATACCAGCCCTTCCGCTGAGGTGTAGACCCTGGTATACCAGCCCTTCCGCTGAGGTGTAGACCCTGGTATACCAGCCCTTCCGCTGAGGTGTAGACCCTGGTATACCAGCCCTTCCGCTGAGGTGTAGACCCTGGTATACCAGCCCTTCCGCTGAGGTGTAGACCCTGGTATACCAGCCCTTCCGCTGAGGTGTAGACCCTGGTATACCAGCCCTTCCGCTGAGGTGTAGACCCTGGTATACCAGCCCTTCCGCTGAGGTGTAGACCCTGGTATACCAGCCCTTCCGCTGAGGTGTAGACCCTGGTATACCAGCCCTTCCGCTGAGGTGTAGACCCTGGTATACCAGCCCTTCCGCTGAGGTGTAGACCCTGGTATACCAGCCCTTCCGCTGAGGTGTAGACATTCCAAAACCCACTTTTTTTATGTCGTTCCATTTTCTAAATCCCCCACCTCGTTGTCAAATGCCTCTAATAACTCAGAGGTAAACAACATATCTTAGAGGGAAGACAAATCTAATTAAGTTTAATGCCTCTACAATCTGGGTTCTTCCTGCTTCTTTTCCTCAAACCCTCGCAGCTTTCCCATCTCCATAACATTTGATGGTTCAGTAGTTCCACCACCCAGCTTAATAAACATGGATGTTATCACTGTAACATCTAATCTTTCTTGGAACCTCACATTACACGGGTAGTTAAGTCTGTTGCAAAGAAACTGTGTATTCATTCAGTTCCTGAAAGGTACTTTTCCTCTGGACAGTTGCACCGATCATACAAAGAAATGATTCGTCCTTGTATGGAATATCTTTGGAGATTTTACTCTACGTGCAGTATATTGCTTTGGAAGTATACAGTCTTAGAGGTACAGACTGTACAGCCTTAGAAGTGCACACTGTACAGCGATAGAACTGCACACTGTACAGCCTTAGAAGTTCACACTGTACAGCCTTAGAAGTGCAAACTATACAGACCTAGAAGTTCACACTGTACAGCCTTAGACGTGCACACTGTACAATGTTAGAGGTAGAGACGAGTATAGAGGTAAACGCTGTGTGCCGCAGCTCGCCCCGTCCCTGCCCTCTGGTGTACAACCGACGCATTCCTGTTTTTTCCACACATACAGAAAAGGGAAATGAAATAAGCTACAGGGGTGGCAGAGGCTGAGTTGAGTCTGGCTAAAGCTAAATCCAGCAGTGACCTGCAGTATTTTCAGGTAGTCAAGTGAGTCTGAATGTAAGACTTTACACTGCCCTCCAGCCTGGCTCACTGCCCATCATCCTCTGCGCCTCTCATCAACCAATGAAGAACTGAGATCGACTCGCCAAGTTTGCAGGTTGAAGCGTCTCTAAGTAAGACTATCTTGTAATTTCCTGTAAGAGGGACTCTCTTGTTCAACGAGAAAGAGGACGAGGAATAAAGATCTAGAAATTCCATTTGAAGAAAATAAAAGGAAAAGTAGGATTAGGAAATTATCCTATTTCTTTTTATTATCGTTTTCTGTGTCACGTGCGAACGAAGAACAACCTTATTTGTCCACGTCCATTCTCTGGCCCTCACACATGATGCACCGAGCCCAGAGTCACCATCCACAACCAAGCCCCAGAGACCATTCCATATTTCCTCCTATCCACTACTTATGTCGTGGTTTAGTACGTCATCCCATGTATGCAACATCGCTCCACATTGTTCCATCCCATCGACGCCTCTCACCCTCCTGAAAATTCAGACCTGGAAAGCTCAAGTGTCTCTTTCACTCCATGCTTTCCTTCCCTTCTTTGTCCCCCTCTACCTCTTGCTACCTACACTTCTAAAAATGTATATCCTCTGAGTCTCTCTTCACTCATCCTCTTCAAATGTCCAAACCATTTCAACTCACCTTGTCAGCTACGTCAATCATGCACTGCTTACTAATACAACTCTCTCTCTCTCTCTCTCTCTCTCTCTCTCTCTCTCTCTCTCTCTCTCTCTCTCTCTCTCTCTCTCTCTCTCTCTCTCTCTCTCTCTCTCTCTCTCTCTCTCTCTCTCTTACACCGTCGTTCCTTACATGATCAATCCACCTCACAGCACATGTTGTCCTCTGGCATTTCATTTCCAGCACATCCACCCTCTTCAGTTCTTTTGCAATAAGAATAAAAATTCGCATCCATACAACGAAGTTGGGACTACGGCAAACACTCCCCCTCTTTCTCTCATCCTGTTATTCACTTAAGCCACCATGGTGTCATCAGCTACCATGTCCACTCCCAAGTATCCAAAGCACTCCATATTCTACAGGGTTTTCCTATTCAAACTCACACTTAAACGAACCACTCATCTTCCGCCCTTCCTACTCGCACATATGCTTTACCCTCCTCACCGCCACTAGAAGCCATCCTCTTCCTACACCTTTCAAAAATCCTTCCGTCAACGCCTGTCATGCACTCTCTCCAGACTCATGAATGCCACATGCAAGTCTACATTTTTCATGAATTTCTCACACAAATTTTTCAAGAGAGACATCTTAGTCCACACATTCTCAACCAATCCTGAATTAACGCTGTTCCTCCCCAGTCTGATGCCCTGTACATACCACCACACTCTCTATCATCACTTCTTCATACAAATTATCAGGTACAGTCAACAGACTTAAACCTCTGGAATTCAAATATAAACTTCAGTCCTCTTTACCTTTATATATTAGCGGTATACAAGCATTCAGTCAATCCTCAGGCACCTCACCTTTAGCCATACATACAATGGAAAGCTTAACTAACTAATCAACACAGTCATCCTCTTTCTTGAGGAATTTAACTGCATTCCCATCCACTCTAGCGACACTTCTTCTTACACTTCTTCTTAATGAACATATGGAAGATATAGTTCTACACTAGCGTCCTTTTTCCAACCAACGAATCAGCAAACATGACACTAATCCGAAAAATAAACCTCTCTTCGTTTTCTATTGTAATTCTCATTCTGTTACTTCAAAACGCTATCCCCCGTTTTCTGTCTTACGTTTCCTCCCAGTTTCTACTTACGCTCCTACCTGTCGTTTTCTCCCTTATAATTCTATTTCTTTCTTTTCTGCTCTCCTTCTCCCACCATTTTTTCTTTCCATTCCTCTATTTCTGCCTCTTCCTCTCCTTCTCTACCCCCCCCCCCCTCTCTCTCTCTCTCTCATCGCCTTATCATTCTTCTCTTCCTTTCTCTTTCCACTGCCTCTTGCCGCCCCCCCTTCCACTACCCCTCTCACTAATACTCCCACCTCCCCCCTAAGACATCTCGTCTTTCCTCCTCCATTTTCTATTTGATTTCTCTCGCTTGCGTCTTTCACTTGTTACCCTTCCCTCTCTTAGCTCTCCCCAACTGCCTCCGCCTCACCACTCTTCTCTCTCTCTCTCTCTCTCTCTCTCTCTCTCTCTCTCTCTCTCTCTCTCTCTCTCTCTCTCTCTCTCTCTCTCATCCCCACAGCGACCCCCTCCCCCCCCCCTCCCGAATGAGAGAGATCAGGTTTATCTCGGTTCATTAAACTTTGGAAATTCTCCCCCAGTGTCCTCAGCCAGCTTATTTTCGTTCATTAAACTCCCATATCGATAGGTCTTTCGCGGCTTAGTTCGCTCCATTACTTTTATACGACTTGGCTTTTTCTCTTTTATTTAGAGAGGAAAAAAGTTGTGGTCTTAAGGAGGTTCATTCAATAACTAGGCTTTTTAATTAAAGTACACTAAGATGGTTATCTACTCTGGCCTTCTGTATTGTTCTAAAACTGTACAAATCAAATTTTTTGAAGATATATATATATATAAATATATATGTATGTGTGTGTGTGTGTGTGTGTGTGTGTGTATGTACGTATGTATGTATTGCAAGAGGTCACATTGGTGAACGTGATCTAGTATTTGCTGATAACCATGAGGAAAGTGAAACATGATAAGTTCCCAAGTGCACTTTCGTGTTGTAATCACATCATTAGGGAAGATACAAGAATGAGATAGAAGACGTAGAACAAACAGGCAGCTGATATACAAGGAGAGACATAGCTAGGGCGACATTGATAAACAAGCGTTACCAGATGGTGGTGTTCGATAACACTTGTCTCTTCCTTGTATATCACCTGACTGTTCTACGTCTTCTATCTCATTCTTGAGAGGGTAAAGGCATGTACAGAGAATCAGATTGTGGAGGAGCAGTGTGTTTTCAAAAGTGGATGTGTGTGCATCAGGTGTTTGCTTTGAAGAATATGTGTGAGAAATACTTAGAAAAACAGATGGATTTGTATGTAGCATTTATGGATCTGGATAAGGCATATGATAAGGTTGATAGAGATGCTTTGTGGAAGGTATTAAGAGTATATGGTGTAGGAGGTAAGGTAAGATGCTAGAAGCAGTGATAAGCTTTTATCAAGGATGTAAGGCATACGTACGAGTAGGAAAAAGGAGAGTGATTGGTTCCCAGTGAAGGTCGGTCTGCGGCAAGGGCTCGTAATGTCACCATGGTTGTTTAATTTGTTTATGGATGGGGTAGTTAGGGAGGTAAATGCAAGAGTTTTGGAGAGACGGGGCGAGTATGCAGTCTGTTGTGGATGAGAAAGCTTGGGAAGCGAGTCAGTTGTTGTCCGTCGATGATACAGCACTGGTGGCTGATTCGAGTGATAAACTACAGAAGTTGGAGACCGAGTTTGGAAAAGTGTGTGAAAGGAGAAAGTTGAGAGTAAATGCTATTAGGTTCAGCAGGGTTGAGGGATAAGTTAGTTGGGATGTAAGCTTGAATGGAGAAAAATTGGAGGAAGTGAAGTGTTTTAGATGCCTGGGAGTGGACTTAGCAGCGAATGGGACCATAGAAGTGGAAGTGAGTCATAAGGTAGGAAACGGGTGAAGGTTCTGGGAGCGATGAAGAATGTGTGGAAGGCGAGAACGTTATCTAGGAGAGCAAAAATGGATATGTTTGAGGGAACAGTGATTCTAGCTATGTTATGTGGTTGTGAGGCATGGGCTATAGATAGGGTTGTATGGAGAGGGTGGATGTGTTGGAAGTGAAATGTATGATAACAATATGTGGTGTGAGGTGATTTGATCAAGTAAATAATGAAAGGGTAAGAGAGATGTGTGGAAATAAAAAGAGTGTAGTTGAGGGAGCAGAAGGGGGTGTGTTGAAATGGTTTGAAAATATGGAAGGTAAACCAATGGAAAGTTCTGTCATGTGTAATGCACCGAAACCACAGCTCCCTATCCACATCCAGACCCTACAGACCTTTCCATAGTTTACCCCAGACGCTTCACATGCCCTGGTTCAGTCCATTGACAGCACGTCAACCCCGGTATACCACATCGTTCCAATTCACTCTATTCCTTGCACGTCTTTCACCCTCCTGTATGTTCAGGCCCCGGTCGTTCAAAATCCTTTTCACTCCACCCTCACACCTCTAATTTGATCTCCCACTTCTCCTTGTTCCCTTCACCTCTGACACATATATCCACTTTGTCAATTTTTCCTCACTCATTCTCTCCATGTGACTAAACCATTTTGATACACCCTCTCTGCTCTCTCAACCACACTTTTTATTTCCACACATCTCTCTTACCCTTTCATTACTTACTCGATCAAACTACCTTACACCACATATTGATCTCAAACATTTCATTTCCAACACATCCACCCTCCTCCGTACAACCCTATATATATAGCCCATGCCTCGCAATCATATAACATTGTTGGAACCACTATTCCTTCAACATACTCAATTTTGCTCTCGGAGATAACGTTCTGGCCTTCTAAACATTCTTTAACGCTCCCAGAACCTTCGCCCCCTCCCCCACCCTATGACTCACTTCCGCTTCCATGGTTCCATCCGCTGTTCAATCCATTCCCAGGTATCTTAAACACTTCACTTCCTCAATTTTTTCTTAATTCAAACTTACGTACATCCAAACTAGCTTGTCCCTCAACCCTGGAAAAGCTAAATATCTTGTTCTTATTACAATTACTCTCAACTTTCTCCTTTGACAGAATATATAAATGTATTCATATATATATATATATATATATATATATATATATATATATATATATATATATATATATATATATATATATATATATATATATATATATATATATATATATATATATATATATATATATCTTTTCTTTCTTTTAAACTATTCGCCATTTCCCGCGTCATCGAGGTAGCGTTAAGAACAGAGGACTGGGCCTTTTTTGGAATATCTTCACCTGGCCCCCTCTGTTCCTTCTTTTGGAAAATTAAAAAAAAAAACGAGAGGGGAGGATTTCCAGCCCCCCGCTCCCTCCCCTTTTAGTCGCCTTCTACGACACGCAGGGAATACGTAGGAAGTATTCTTAATCCCCTATCCCCAGGGATAATATATATATATATATATATATATATATATATATATATATATATATATATATATATATATATATATATATATATATATATATTTCATGTGTCTCACAACCGTAAGTCATTTCTAAGGTGATGAAAAAGCAAAGTTCTTCCTCGTGGTCCAGAAAATATGCATTTTAGTAGACCTTCTGTCCAGGCTGCGAGCAAAAATGACTGCGGAAAGGATATTAAAATGAAATCCAATTTTAACTTTTAATTCAATGCTGGGAAAATTAGCTCCGACCATCCCCCCGCACACACGGCGAGAACTCCATAATAAAACTTGCTTAGTGCTTCAGGTTCTACGTGACTTTCATATCTAGGGAGAGGGAAAGGCATTTTTCTTCTGGGAAAGATAACACAATATTACTGCTTAAACAAACTCCGGGACAATATTTTTGCGGGAACTAGCGGGAAGTGTGAGGAGGGTCTGATGCCACTCAGTGGCTGGTCATTGTCCTTATGTACAGAGTGGTGAGGAAGGTCCTGCCTGCCTCCCGAGACTGAGGAACCGAACTGGAAAAAGCTGGAAAAGGAGTGAATAGTGTGGCACGATGTTGCTACTGTATGCGGACGATGCTGTCTCACTAGAGTGGAGTCAGCCCCAAACCTTTATGATTACTGGAAAGGATTTTGGAAGAATATGGAAGGAAAAAACACCCTTAGCCATTAATGCGAACGAGCTCAAGGTTGTGCTGGGGTTTATTAAGGAGAGGAAAACGTTGTGAAACGTTGCAGGATAGTGAGAGGCGCAGATGCAACGAGCACAATGTTGTGGGTCAGGCCTGGAATGCAAGGCTACACGTAATGTTGGGGTCGGACAGATGTGGTTTAGCCTTCAACGATGCTAGGACGAAGAGTAGGTCTCATATATACCATGACCAGAGGAAGAACGAGGTTTAGGGATGTCATTTCTAGTATTCAGATGTGTGGTGATGGGGTGAAGTAGAGTGAAAAGGGAGGATATTTGTGTGAGATTGGTGGAGACAGAAACGGTGGATGAAAGATGATGGGCATCTCAGATGGTCTGGGCAGCAGTCAGTCTCTGTGAGAGAACAATGAGTGATGATCTGAAGGGCGGATGAGCATTGTTACAGGGTACAACCACGAGTCACCAGGAAAGGACTGAATAATGTAATATGTCGGTATAAAGTGCTGACCAGGAGGAAGGTATCCCTAATACTGGAAGAAAAACCTTTAGCCAGGACCAGCCAGCTGGGTAGTGACATAGTGATATGTGGATGAATGTCTATGGGTCAGAATAGAGGATTAAAGAAAGATGGATGTGATTAAAAACGATAACTGCTCATCAATAAATCTTAGTAAATAACAGAGAAAAAAAATATATATATGTATATATATATATATATATATATATATATATATATATATATATATATATATATATATATATATATATATATATATATATATATATATATATATATATATATATATATATATATATATATATATATAGATAGATAGATAGATAGATAGATAGATAGATAGATAGATAGATAGATAGATATATAGATATGTATTACTCTGGAGGTGAATGAGGAGAAAGGCTCTGTTGTTTTCCGAAGAAAAAAATAAGATAGGGATCACTGATGTAGCGACATCTTGTGATCATCTTTAACATCAACTTTCCCATTGAGAACTAAAAGATCCAGACACACACACTAGCTTTGGGTTATAGTCCACGAGACTTGTGCTCCTAGAGGCGTTGATTCCTCAGTCCATACCTAGAGAGTCAGCCCAGAACGTCTCTGGGTATAGAGACGAATTACCACATCATCAGACTCTACGTAAGCAGACTTCGATCAAGAATTCCAGTTTGACTCTTGACTCCACAAAGGTTGTGCGTAGCGTTAGAACGCAGCTTCTCCCATCCTGATGGGCAAAACCCCAGAGTCACATAGGATGACAGGGACGTCCAACATGGCCCTCAGTGCTAGAGTGTAAGTCAGAGATCAAATCGATAAAATCTCTGGGGATGTGTGGGGAACCCGTAGAGGTGAAGGCTTTCGTAATCTGTAGATAGTGCGACCAACCAGCCCCACTGAGGGGTGTCGTCCACCACCAGACGCTCCTCTGCCTGGGCGACAACCGAGATGCATTCATTCTTCTCAAACTCTCTGGCCCTTGAGCACGACGGTACGACCCTTGAGCACGACGATACGACCCTTGAACACGACGGTATGACTCTTGAACACGACGTTGCGACCCTTGAGCACGACGGTACGACGCCTTGAGCACGACGGTACGACCCCTGAGCACGACGATACGACCCCTGAGCACGACAGTACGACCCTTGAACACGACGGTATGACTCTTGAACACAACGATGCGATCCTTGAGCACGACGTTACGATCCTGAAACACGACGGTGCGACTCTTGAACACAACGATGCGATCCTTGAGCACGACGGTACGATCCTGGAACACGACGGTGCGATTCTTGAGCACGACTGTGTGACTCTTGAGCACGACGGTACGACCCTTGAGCACGACGGTATGAAGCTTGAACACGACGGTACGACTCAAGCACGACGATGCGATCCTTGAGCACGACGGTGCGACCCTTTAGCACGACGGTGCGACCCTTGAACACGACGGCACGAAGCTGGAACACGACGGAACGACTCTTGAGCGCGACGGTACGACTCTTGAACACGACGGTACGACTCTTTAGCACGACGGTACGACTCTTGAGCACGACGGTACAACGACTGAGCATAACGGCACAACCCTTGGGTACGGTGGCCAGACTTTTAACCTGACTCTTAAGGTGCTGGTCAAAAACTAGATCACCAAACCCAAATGGTGCACTGTCGTGCTCAAGGGTCGTACCGTCGTACTCAAGGGTCATACCGTCGTGCTCCAGGGTCGTACCGTCGTGCTCAGGCGCGTACCTTCATGGTCAAGGGGCGTACCGTCGTGCTCAAGGGTCGTACCGTAATGTTCAAGGGTCGCACTGTCGTGCTCAAGGGTCGTACCGTCGTACTCAAGGGTCATACCGTCGTGCTCCAGGGTCGTACCGTCGTGCTTAAGGGTCGTACCGTCGTGCTCAGGCGTTGTACCGTCGTGCTCTAGCGATGTTGTTGGCTGTGGTCTAAGTAAAGGATTGAAAAATCTATGTTTTGAAAACACAGTCTCTATTTCCTCTTGATTTGTTGATGTTTGTACTCCACATCAATGATTACCTCAGACATCCCATGGAAAGCATCACCAGCGAGCGTGGACACAGCTGACAGCCTGATGTGTGGCTCAGGTACATGGTTCCTCTGCCACATCTAACCACACATGGTTCGATTCCCGGAAGATGATCAACTCTTTATAGCATTTTCATTTCAAGAAAACAGTATAGGAAATAGACTTGAGTGAGGAAGGTTTCAGCAAGCACAAACCCTGTGGTTTGTTTAAGCCGATTATTCCTGCAGGGAGATGGTCTGTGTGGGGAAAGTGTCTGCTGGAAGGCTGGAAAGAGCAGAACCCTCGCTACTGGAATCAGGGGGAGGGAGGGAGGGAGGGAGGGCAGTGCAACGCGCTACCGAAGCGTATGCCACTGTAGGTGATCTGGTGTTTAAGTCATACTTTGACCCTTCAACTTTCATCTTATTCATATAAAGCTCATTATATACGGTTCATTATATAAGGTTCATCATATAAAGCTCATTATATACGGTTCATTATATACGGTTCATCATATAAAGCTCATTATATACGGTTCATTATATAAGGTTCATCATGTAAAGCTCATTATATACGGTTCATTATATACGGTTCATCATATAAAGCTCATTATATACGGTTCATTATATAATGTTCATCATATAAGACTCATTAATACGGTTCATTATATAAGGTTCAATTTATGAAGTTCATACATAAGGTTCATTATATAAGGCTCATTATATAAGTTTCATCAAGTAAAGCTCATTATATAAGGTTCATTATATAAGGTTCATTATATAACATAAAGGTTCTCCATGACCATATTTCTAAATTCTAACTACTTACGTTTAACGTGGTTCTATGTTCTCGTTATGCTTAACGTGTTACTCTCATTACGATTAACGTGTTTCTATCTATGTTCTCATTACGTTGAACGTAATTTTCTCTATATTCTTATTGCATTTTACACGTGATTATCTTTATCCATTACGTTTAACGAGTTCCTTTCTATGTTTTCGTTAGGTATATGGCATTTCTCTCTATGTATATATTCTCATTCCGTTTAACGTATTCCTCTCTATGTTCTAATTTCACACAAAAAAGAAATTTAAAACTTCATTATTTTATGACGTTTTTCATTTTTTTATTTCCTTTGGTGGTCATTAGGTTCCGCCGTCGTCCACCTTTGAATTTCTCTCTTTTTACGTCTACTTAAGCGAATAATCTGAGTGACTCACCGAGAGGAGGGATTATGGACCGCTAATTAAGATGATCAAATTAACAGGCGATCTGAACAGTCCATTAACAAGGTCTAACTGGATAACCCTATTGAAAAGAATGAATAAGGCAGCTCCACTTAGATCTGATATACCAGGGGGGGGGGAATATAAGGCTCAACCATTTAGACTAACCATTGATCGTGTTTGTACGAACACTTCAACCTAATGATTATCATCCATTTCCACTCTAATCAAAGTTAGGTTACACTAACCTATAGTTGCTATAACGTAAGAATTATCAGTTTACGTCTTTTCTGTATCTTACGTTTATGTATTCGAGTTGTATTAATGATTCAGACGCGCATCATACACTACTAAACATCGTAATTAGATTGTCGTAATAACCTTATTAATTACGAGTCTGGCATTCTTTACTTCCTGAATGAGAGAATGATAATTAGAGTTAATGATGATTAAAGTTAATCTTCTAGTGCAGTGATATGGTACACTAGTGTACCAGGACAATGTTCCTAGTGTGTCCTGGTACACTGGTGTACCAGGACAATGTCCCTAGTGTGTCGTGGTACATTAGTGTACCAGGACAATGTTCCTAGTGTGTCCTGGTACACTCGTGTACCAGGACAATGTCCTTAATGTGTCGTGGTACACTGGTGTACCAGGACAATGTCCTTAATGTGTCGTGGTACATTAGTGTACCAGGACAATGTCCCTAGTGTGTCCTGGTACACTGGTGTACCAGGACAATGTTCCTAGTGTGTCCTGGTACACTGGTGTACCAGGACAATGTCCTTAGTGTGTCATGGGACATGGATCTCGTGCTATCTTAACAAACAAGTATGATATCAGTTCATGATCCCATATTTTTTGTGATTTCAACATACAAAGAAAATGTAAAGGAATTCAAACAGCAACGGGAACCACTGGGTAAGTCCTTTCTGAACTGCTTGTGGTCGTGGGAGTTGTTAGGGACTCACAGATTAATGTGATAAAAGTTAGAAGGGAAAGACAACATTCAAAGTGAATAACATGTAAATTATCACTCTGATTAAGGAGCCGCCAATAATGTAAGTTGTGGACCTGAAGCCAACTATTCATCATTTTTATTCTTAAATGTATTTATTGTATTGCTTTCACCCACTCTAACTAGTAAATAATTCCACAGGTCAACAATCGTGTTGAAGAAATGTAAATGACTTATTCACATTTGAAGTAAAACATTTACCCAAGAATTTATATCCATACTACGAGTACAATCAGAAGAATCAAGTCTCACGCAGCTTGATAGATGAAGATAATCAAAACCTCTGATGATTGAGAACACCTGTGTTCGATCGCCTCTTAACCTTCTCTTTGTGACCCACTAAAGGTTCAAGTCGTTTTATCGGCTCTCATACGATTTGCTTTTCAGCTGCGAAATCAGCTTGCTAGCTGGAAGCTTCACTCTTTCCACTGGTGTCTATATCTTTTTTGAAGGTTGACTGACCCAAACTGAACACTGTTCAAGATGTGGATGAACAATGAACTGTAAGGATTATGGATGATTTCCCTGCACTTAATTTTGTAACCCGTGTCTATGTGTCCAAGAATTTTGTTCGGTTTCTTTTTTCCACTGCTTCTGTGAGCTGCCTCCTTGGACTTGGGTCACCAGTAAACATTACACCCGAGTCTTACTCCTCATTTACCTTTTGCAGTCCAACATAAGTCACACTGTAGCTTGCTTTTCCTAGTTTTGTTGTATATATGTAAAACTTTACAGTTATCGATATTCAAGTTCATTTGCCACCTATAAGACCAGTCTATCATCAGTTTGTATGTCAGTTTATTTGCCACTTATTAGACCAGTCTATCATCAGTTTGTCTACGTCAGTTCCAAGTTGTAGACAATGTTCAAGTTCATTTGTAGATTTATATCACAGATTTGTATCATCAGTATATCTTCATATCTTGCAATGCATTGTATCATCAATATCATTGATATACATGTGATTATAAAGATATCTGATTTGTTTTTGTTATCATCTGTGTTTGTTGAAAGATTTTGATGTTTCTTGCCTTCAGTGGATAATGGATTATAACAATAGAATACTGATAGATATGATTCCGTATGCAGCGAGGATCAAATAAAACTCAAATTGTGACATGAAATATAAAAAAGAAGTTTTGAGGCGCCATACAAAGACTTAGAGAAAACGAAAGACGCGTATTGATAACGCCCACAGATGACCCAGACATGCAGTACATGTCAGTATTCATGGTAACCATGCAAGCAAACTGTTCTGATCCGCAGACCTGCTCACCATAGGACGTACGAGTAATCAGGCAGAAGTTCCTCAACAGACGAATCAAAATCAGTACAACTTTGTCTATAAAAATCACGTTCGTCAACTTCCAGGATTAACATTCCATTCTGTTGTTATATTTTATCTCCTTCCCTCCTCTCAAGTGTCTCGTGTAACTCTCTCTCTCTCTCTCTCTCTCTCTCTCTCTCTCTCTCTCTCTCTCTCTCTCTCTCTCTCTCTCTCTCTCTCTCTCTCTCTCCCTATACATATATATTCTCCTAATTTCCCCACTTTTATCAGCCGTTGTCTCATTAACCCGTGATTCGCTCTGGGGGAAAGATAGCAGGGAGACGAGTCACCGGGAAGGGACCATCCAGAGGCAGAGGGAGGAACAGTGTTGCTACTGGCACACATTTCTCACACAGTTCCTCTGCCAGTAACACATTTCTCTGCTCCTGCTTGATCTTCGTTCCTTCCTTCATAACCCCAGTAGATTGTCTTTGTCGTTCCTTCCTTCACAACCCTAGTAAATTGTCTTCGCCGTTCCTTCCTTCATAATCCCAGTAGATTGTCTTTCTCGTTCCTTCCTTCACAACCCTAGTAAATTGTCTTCGCCGTTCCTTCCTTCATAATCCCAGTAGATTGTCTTTCTCGTTCCTTCCTTCACAAGCCCAGTAAATTGTCTTCGCCGTTCCTTCCTTCATAACTCCAGTAAATTGTCTTCGTCTTTCTTTCTGCCACATTCCAGTTCACAGTGATTTTTGTCTGTCGTTTCGACTCGCATGGCAATAATGACTCGTTACCCTTACAACCCAGGACGTCTCATAACCTCGCTTGTGAAGGTTATGTTACCAGAGGTGAGTGTGTTTCTCCCTGGCCTTGTTGCACTAGGGCAGGTACTGCATGCAGCCTCTCCCCTTCCGAAGGTCACCAGTACAATAACTCTAACAACACCTCCATCGTCTCGTGTCATCATCTAATTCATCACTGTCTCTGGCGTCTGTTTGGTGTTTTCAACATTTTTCCTCAATGTTGAACGTTGCGTCTCGCACCTTCTGCCTTCTGGTTCAGCTTTATTTCACATGCAGACTCCACTGCGTCAGACGCAAGCATCTTATTTTTGCTTGTGTTTGCATGTGATACCCCGAGGGTGGCACACCACTCCAGGCAGTGCTTGCGCCTCCTGCATGCCAACTCAACCCCAAATATGCTTCCCTCACGCGTTGCAGATGTCTTATCCCACCACATCTCTCCTTGTTACTGAGGCTGACTTTTCTTTCGTACACACTTCCAGCGACCAGCCTCAGGGACCACACTGAACAACCAAGATGGCAAGGTGTATCCAGCACTTCAATCTGGTCCTCAGAATCATTCACGAGTTTTCCCAAGAACTCTGACGAAATGATTCTTCAGAAACGCAATTTCTTTAGCGTATTTCACATGTGTGTCTCAGATCTTCTCTCTCTCTCTCTCTCTCTCTCTCTCTCTCTCTCTCTCTCTCTCTCTCTCTCTCTCTCTCTCTCTCTCTCTCTCTCTCTCTCTCTCTCTCTCTCTCTCTCTCTATCTCTATATATATATATATATATATATATATATATATATATATATATATATATATATATATATATATATGACAAAGTTTTCATGATATTATCTTTGTTTAAATGGATTGTAAAACCTGTTCTCTCACAGTATTTCCTACAGTCAGAATGGCTAACAATGTATTCTTTCTCAATGGTTAGTGGTTCACCCTCAAACTCCGACACCTGTTTATGATAAGCTCAGTATCGGAAATACATTACGACGAGGGTCGGTACACCAGGAGGAACTGAACCTCTTAGTATGAAGACACTGTTAACTTCATGAATATGATGGTAGCACGAGTGTGAATGACGGCATGGCAGGATGAATGGCCAGACCAGGTCAGTATGACGATGGGTCATACTGACCTGCTGAAGGAATTGGGAAGAATTTTATGATCAGTTTTATGTTGCTATATTGGTATAGTGTGTAGCACCTGCCGTTCACCCCTGGAGTATTTTTCTTATATTCTATCAATCATTTTAGTCCTGATCTGTATAGATTGTTTATCTCCTTCATAAGGTACACTTGGTCCACACACAGATACACACAAACACACACGGACATACGAGAGATGAGGCCCCACCAGTGTAGAACTCCCTCCTGGTATTGTATAAATGGGTACACCTACCAAAAGAAGGAGCACACACACAAACAGACACACACGACATGAGAAGACATCCTTTGCTAAGTCCAAACTGCTGTTAGATCTACGTTACACATGTTAGTGTTAACATGGGATGGGCCTGGGATGTGTCGAGACGATGGGATGTACAGGTTAAACCATCAAGATAGTTAATGGTAATGATGTGAGCGAAATGGAAACGAAGATAGTGAAGGAATTACGAGATGTGTGTGTGAGAGAGAGAGAGAGAGAGAGAGAGAGAGAGAGAGAGAGAGAGAGAGAGAGAGAAAGAGAGAGACAGACAAACAGACAGACAGACAGAGGGGAAGAGAGAGAGAGAGAGAGAGAGAGAGAGAGAGAGAGAGAGAGAGAGAGAGAGAGAGAGAGAGAGAGAGAGAGACAGACAGACAGAGGGGAAGAGAGAGAGAGAGAGAGAGAGAGAGAGAGAGAGAGAGAGAGAGAGAGAGAGAGAGAGAGAGACAGACAGAGGGGAAGAGAGAGAGAGAGAGAGAGAGAGAGAGAGAGAGAGAGACAGACAGAGATGAAGAGAAACGTAAGCACAAAACCATGTGATACAATTCAAGCATAAATGATATATATAAACAACAAAAAAGTTATGTAGAAGCAAAAACAGAAATGAATAAATGAATAGATAGAGGGAAATGATAAGAAAAGCTAAAGCAAATGTTAAAATGCAGAAAAAAAATAACGTTAACTGGATGAGAGCTGCAGAGGTGGGTTGAGAAGTCTTAAGGCACAGTGACACACCAACACGAGACCTAAAGGTCATATACGACAACCTTACATTATTCATCATGAAAAACACCCTCCTCCCTGGTCACCCCCCCCCTCCCTGGTCACCCCCCCCCCTGGTCACCCCCCTCCCTGGTCACCCCCCTCCATGGGGGTCGATGAAGTTACTGAGCTGACGAGAAGTTAACTTCTTGAGTTGCAGGCAAGGAAAACAACACCAACTTCCCTTCGTCCAGATATAATTCCCATGAAGTGTGGCTCTGGCCTCACCACATGGTAAATAAGTGATTGAGGTCACGTTAGAAAAGCTCACTTGCCGGCACAACGGTACAGCCTCGTGATCGGGTTGTAATGAGTGAAAGCTTGGGTTTGATGGTCCATTAATCTGTTACACTTTACAAGGTCACACACACACACACACACACACACACACACACACACACACACACACACACACACACACATATGAATATGTATATACATATATGATGGATGATGCGGGTGAGAAACTGTAGAAGCTGGTGACTGAGTTTGGTAAAGTGTGTGAAAGAAGAAAGTTGAGAGTAAATGTGAATAAGAGCAAGGTTATTAGGTTATTAGGGAGGTAAGTTTGAATGGAGAAAAACTGGAGGAAGTGGAGTGTTTTAGATATCTGGGAGTTGATTTGGCAACGAATGGAACCATGGAAGCAGAAGTGAGTCACAGGGTGGGGGAGGGCGGCGAAAGTTCTGGGAGCGTTGAAGAATGTGTGGAAGGTAAGAACGTTGTCTCGGAGAGCAAAAATTGGTATGTTTCAAGGAACAGTGGTTCCAACAATGTTAAACTGGTTGTGAGGCATGGGCTATAAATATGGTTGTGCCCAGGAGGGTGGATGTGTTGGAAATGAGATGTTTGAGGACAATTTGTGGTGTGAGGTGGTTTGATCGAGTAAGGAATGAAAGGCTAAGAGAGATGTGTGGTAATAAAAAGAGTGTGGTTGAGAGAGCAGAAGAGGGTGTACTGAAATGCTTTGGTCCACGTGGAGAGAATGAGTGAGGAAAGATTGACCAAGAGGATATATATTGTATATCGTCTTCCTTTTAACACTCGATCACTCTTAAATACTCCCCTCCAACTCGCACCCATACCCACATCAGATAGCGAGCACATATTCTCCTTTCAGTACCTTCTTCAGGAATCAGTGGGTTTGCAGATATTCATTTTTCCGTCTCTACTGACTCTGATAACAGTCCATGATATACGCGTTTGTTGCTTGCAATACTGTTCTGCCTTCCTCATTCTCTCAGTTCTACTCAACTCCACCTTTCCACCAACATTCTACTAAGTGTCGAGCTTCAATTTCAACTCACCCTATAACCTCTGACTCTTTTTTCCCCTATTTTAATGTCCTTAGGTATTTCTTTGCTGTCCTAACTTCCTCACTAATGTCTACTGGAGATATATTGAACGTATTTCTTTAACTGCATATTGCCCATCTCCATCCTAGCAAGCTTGCCCCTACCCTCGCACCTCCTCATTCCTCCCAGCCTGGTTATCTCTTCTCCTGCACCCACAACCGTCCTGACCTTTTCCCACATATTTATCCCGTAATATCTTCCATTTGGAAGATCATCCAACCCAACAGTTATCATCACATGGGGTAGACTGCTCCTCTCTTTCTTCCAAAGCCTTTTACTATGAACCACGTCTCTAACATGCACGTGAGGTACACTGCTCGTCTCTAACATGCACGTAAGGTACACTGCTCGTCTCTAACATGCACGTGAGGCACGCTGCTCGTCTCTAACATGCACGTGAGGTACACTGCTCGTCTCTAACATGCACGTGAGGTACACTGCTCGTCTCTAACATGCACGTGAGGTACACTGCTCGTCTCTGACATGCACGTGAGGTACACTGCTCGTCTCTAACATGTACGTGAGGTACACTGCTCGTCTCTAACATGCACGTGAGGTACACTGCTCGTCTCTAACATGCACGTAAGGCACGCTGCTCGTCTCTAACATGCACGTGAGGTACACTGCTCGTCTCTAACATGCACGTGAGGTGCACTGCTCATCTCTAACATGCTCGTGAGGTACACTGCTCGTCTCTAACATGCTCGTGAGGTACACTGCTCGTCTCTAACATGCACGTGAGGTACACTGCTCGTCTCTAACATGCTCGTGAGGCACGCTGCTCGTCTCTAACATGCACGTGAGGTACACTGCTCATCTCTAACATGCTCGTGAGGTACACTGCTCGTCTCTAACATGCACGTGAGGTACAATGCTCGTCTCTAACATGCTCGTGAGGTACACTGCTCGTCTCTAACATGCACGGGAGGTACAATGCTCGTCTCTAACATTGCTTTCCGTCTGAACCCGGTACCATAACGTCGGCTGGCTCCTACCAGCACTGTGCATCACATACAGGCCTGAAACCTGCGTTCAGTTCAACCTGCCCTTTCAGAGTCAGCCACATATCTAATACTGTTCTCTACACTGCTAGATGACGGGAAAGTGTTCCTCATCTGCCATCAAAATAAACTATATGTACGTATTCATACCTGCAAAGATTCGCCTGACGCAATAGGCGACCATGCTCCATACAGATACAGCACAGTTTGCCTTCTCTCGCCTCCAGCATATAACCCCATCTGTCCACCTCACCGCTGTTGCTGGTAGCTTTTTCAATTTGAACCCTCGCAGTCTTGTCACCCATCACCAGTCATTCGTCTAGATCCATACCATGGGAAACGCTTGCCAGAGTTGCACGTAAAAAAAGATATATCGCTGCTGAAGTGTGATAGAGCTAGGCTTCAGAACATGCGCCGGGGGATCACACTGAAGCTGTAGTTCTATTCGCCGGTGCTGTTGTGTTAATGATACTGTGATACTGATGATAAGGATGATTTGATCAGTCCAGGTGACCTTGATTGACCTGTTATACCTGTAGACCGTCAGCTGATGATCTATACAATGTGTATCGGATCCTTCCTTCGTGGTAAGTGCGTCACAGATGTACGATCCTGGCAGATGGCGCCAGATATATAAGGCAAAACCTTGCGACGTGGGATGGCAGTAGAAGTTCATCAGCAGAAAGACATACCTCCAGTCTTCCTCTTCACATTTCATCAGCTGCCGTGTTCACTGTAGCATCCTTCATCTTCCTCGAATTACATATAATGATTCGTAAAATGAACACACCAAGTCTCCATTCATGCCATATCCAAACACAAAATCGTTCCATCTGATACTAATCTTGCCTCTAGAATCTTCATCTCAAATATCTTCACCATTAACCAAGTCTCTAGCAATGGAGAAAGAAATATTGCATTACTGACCATGTCGAAGTTCGACCTAGCAAGAGGAAAGAGTGATGAGTGATAGAGGAAAGAAAAATGATAACGTAAAGTGAGAATAAAGAACAACAAAGACAAGTTCAACACTACAGTAAAATCCTTGATCGCGATAGTATGACGCACTAAAGGTCAGGTTAAAGGTCAGGTCATCATAACTAGAAGTTGTCCAGTCGAGATCAAGTATCGTACCGTCTTGTTCGAGTGCTTCATCAGTCCCAGATGAGAGGGATTACGCATTTAACGCCATCTCACGTGTTGATCAGCATCACAATTCAATACGCAATAAAGTAAAACTCCTCAGACTCACATCCAGTCTGTACGATAGAGACTTATTTGTATTCGTCCGTATGTTTGACTCTACAGAGCCTTCATCAAGAATATCATCACGGTAAAATGCTACGCTGCCACGGATGAAAGTATGTAAGAACCTGTTTATCACAGGCGACATTGTAAATAGCATCGGGAATCTCTTTATGTAGTTTTTAAACCCACAGAGACTGAGTGAACTTCTGCCCTTCATATCATGACCTGATACTTCAGGAAATGCCACGTTGTTAACAGCTACACATACACAACGTAACACGGGGTCTGGAGGAATATTACGAGAACTTGACGTGTGCCGAAACTGATATAGATATATATGTGTTTATATCATTATTACACTTTGTCACTGTTTCCCGCGTCAGCGAGGTAGCGCAAGGAAACAGACGAAAGAACTGCCCAACCTACCCACACACACATGTATATACATACACGTCCACACACGCACATATACATACCTATATGTTTCAACGTATACATACATATACATACACAGACATTTTTTTTCCTTATTACACTTTGTCACTGTCTCCCGCGTTAGCGAGGTAGCGCAAAAAACAGACGAAAAAATGACCCAACCCGCCCACATACACATGTATATACATACACGTCCACACACGCACATGTGAATACCTATACATCTCAACGCATACATATATATACACACACAGACATATACATATATACACATGTACGTAATTCATACTGTTTGCCCTTATTCATTCTCGTCGCCACCCCGCAACACATTAAATGACAGCCCCCTCCCCCCGCATGTGCGCGAGGTAGCGCTAGGAAAGACAACAAAGGCCACATTCGTTCACACTCAGTCTCTAGCTGCATGTATAATGCACCGAAACCACAGCTCCCTTTCCACATCCAGGCCCAACAACACTTTCCATGGTTTACCCAGACGCTTCACATGCCCTGGTTCAATCCATTGACAGCACGTCGACCCCGGTATACCACATCATTCCAATTCACTCTATTCCTTGCACACCTTTCACCCTCCTGCATGTTCAGGCCCCGATCACTCAAAATCTTTTTCACTCCATCTTTCCACCTCCAATTTGGTATCCCACTTCTCCTCGTTCCCTCCACCTCTGACACATATAACCTCTTGGTCAATCTTTCCTCACTCATTCTCTCCATGTGACCAAACCATTTCAAAACACCCTCTTTTGCTCTCTCAACCACACTCTTTTTATTACCACACATCTCTCTTACCCTTTCATTACTTACTCGATCAAACCACCTCACATATTGTCCTCAAACCACCTCACATATTGTCCTCAAACCACCTCACATATTGTCCTCAAACATATTGTCCTCAAACATCTCATTTCCAGCACATCCACCCTCCTCCGCGCAACTCTATCTATAGCCCACGCCTCACAACCATATAACATTTTTGGAACCACTTTTCCTTCAAACATACCCATTTTCCCTTTCCATGATAACTTCTCGATTTCCACAGTTTTCAACGCTCCCAGAACTTTCGCCCCCTCCCCCATCCTATGATTCCCTTCCGCTTCCATGGTTCCATCCGCTGCCAGATCCACTCCCAGATATCTAAAACACTTCATTTCCTCCAGTTTGTCTTCATTCAAACTTACCTCCCAATTGACTTGTCCCTCAACCCTACTTTACCTAATAACCTTGCTCTTACTCTCATTTACTCTCAGCTTTCTTCTTTCAAACACTTTACCAAACTCAGTCACCAGCTTCTACAGTTTCTCGCCCGAGTCAGCCACCAGCGCTGTATCATCAGCGAACAACAACTGACTCACTTCCCAAGCTCTCTCATCCACAACAGACAGCCTTGCCCCTGTTTCCAAAACTCTTGCATTCACCTCCCTAACAACCCATCCATACATAAATTAAACAACCATGGAGACATCAGCACACCCCTGCCGCAAACCAACATTCACTGAGAACCAATCACTTTCCTTTCTTCCTACACGTACACATGCCTTACATCCTCGATAAAAACTTTTCACTGCTTCTAACAACTTGCCTCCCACACCATATATTCTTAATACCTTCCACAGAGCATCTCTATCAACTCTATCATATGCCTTCTCCACATCCATAAATGCTACATACAAATCCATTTGCTTTTCTATGTATATTCTTACACGTGCATTGATATCAATACAAAATACATAGTTGCATGGTTACTTACATAATGATGTAAACACACACACACACACACACACACACACACACACACACACCTGTGCTTTACTCTGTTATACACACACACACACACCTGTGCTTTACTCTGTTATACACACACACACACACACACACACACACACACACACACACACGTGCACACCAACATTAATGTGTTGTCTGGTAAATATAATGGGAATGTTATACGTTGTAATAAGGAATACTAACAAAAATGCAACGGTAATAACAGGCCAAGTTGTAGAGTTGTAAAGATCATCAAGGTTATATTACCTTTGTGTGTTGTGGTGATGATGTGAAGTGTGGTTAAAATGTGTGGTGTGGTGATAATGTGTAGTGTGGTGATAATGTGTAGTGTTGTGATAATGTGTGGTGTAGTGATAATGTGTAGTATGGTGGTAATGTGTAGTAGTGTGATGATAATGTGTGGTGTGGTGATAATGTGCAGTGTGATGATAATGTGTAGTGTGGTGATAATGTGTAGTGTGGTGATAATGTGTGGTGTGGTGATAATGTGTAGCGTAGTGATAATGTGTAGTGTGGTGATAATGTGTGGTGTGGTGATAACGTGTAATGTGGTGATAATGTGTAGTGTGGTGATAATGTGCAGCGTGGTGATAATGTGTGGTGTGGTGATAATGTGTTGTGTGATGATAATGTGTGGTGTGGTGATAATGTGTGATGTGGTGATAATGTGCAGTGTGATGATAATGTGTAGTGTGGTGATAATGTGTAGTGTGGTGATAATGTGCAATGTGGGTGGTGATGTGTGGTGTGGTGATAATGTGCAGCGTGGTGATAATGTGTGGTGTGGTGATAATGTGTAGTGTGGTGATAATGTGTAGTGTGGTGATAATGTGCAATGTGGGTGGTGATAATTTGTGGTGTGGTGATAATGTGTAATGTGGTGGTAATGTGTGGTGTGGTGATAATATGTTGTGTGGTGGCAGGGTTCAGTGAGGTGAGAGGAGGTAATGAGAACAGGTCAACAAATAGCACGCGCCAAAAAACCAGGTATCGAAAGTAATTGATGTAATCCAGAATCATTTGAGTCGGTCGTGAAAAGTGTCATAAAGTAATTTCGTAGAGAATGTAACTGAATTATTAAATTACATTTCAGGTGATATATGGTTTTTTACATGCCAGAGCTGGCGAGTAGGAAAAAGCATTAAGTATTCATATCAACCCCTTGAGTACAATGGTACGACCCTTGAGTACGATGGTACGACCCTTGAGTACGATGGTACGACCCTTGAGTACGATGGTACGACCCTTGAGTAGGAGGGTACGACCCTTGAGTACGATGGTACGACCCTTGAGTAGGAGGGTACGACCCTTGAGTAGGAGGGTACGACCCTTGAGTACGATGGTACGACCCTTGAGTAGGAGGGTACGACCCTTGAGTAGGAGGGTACGACCCTTGAGTAGGATGGTACGACCCTTGAGTAGGAGGGTACGACCCTTGAGTACGATGGTACGACCCTTGACTAGGAGGGTACGACCCTTGAGCACGATGGTACGACCCTTGACTAGGAGGGTACGACCCTTGAGCACGATGGAACGACCCTTGAGTACGATGGTACGACCCTTGAGTAGGAGGGTACGACACTTGAGTAGGAGGGTACGACCCTTGAGCACGATGGTACGACCCTTGAGTAGGAGGGTACGACCCTTGAGTAGGAGGGTACGACCCTTGAGCACAATGGTCCGACCCATGAGTACGATGGTACGACCCTTGAGTACGATGGTACGACCCATGAGTAGGAGGGTACGACCCTTGAGTAGGAGGGTACGACCCTTGAGCACGATGGTCCGACCCTTGAGTAGGAGGGTACGACCCTTGAGTACGATGGTACGACCCTTGAGCACGATAGTCCGACCCTTGAGTAGGAGGGTACGACCCTTGAGTAGGAGGGTACGACCCTTGAGCACGATGGTACGACCCATGAGTACGATGGTACGACCCTTGAGCACGATGGTACGACCCTTGAGTACGACAGTAAGACCCTTGAGCACGACGGTACGACCCTTGAGTACGATCGGACGACCCTTGAGCACGATGGTACGACCCTTGAGCACGACAGTAAGACCCTTGAGCACGACGGTACGACCCTTGAGCTCGACGGTACGACCCTTGAACACGATGGTACGACCCTTGAGCTCGACAGTACGACCCTTGAGTAGGAGGGTACGACCTATTAGTACGATGGTGCGACCCTTGAGCACGACGGTACAACTTTTGAGTAGGAAGGTACGACTCTTGAGTACGATGGTACGACCCTTGAGTACGATGGTACGATCCCTGACGTGTGTGTCTGTGTCATTACATACAACATCACCAATTCCACATGTTCTGTTCCTACACCTTCTGTTTATCATTTATTTCCGACGTAGCCATTTTTATTCTCCCTTTCATTTACCTAACTACTAATGGTAATCATTGGGCAGCGCTTGTTTACATTAATTACACTGCCTGCATATCGTACCGGAAAATAAAAAGCAGTTATTTTTTTATATATATATATATATATAAAAGTTAAAAAGGCATCAGGAAATACATGCAATCATTAGATTAAATGAAAACGAGGACAGACAATTTTTTTTATCACTGTTTACATAAGTAAATGATAAATAAATGATAAATAACTAAAGACCAGTTAACGATCACACACGGTGTTGCCAACACATGTTCTCTCCAAATACAATTTGTCATCTGACTCAGTCCCATTAATACATTTTACCACTTGCACGCCACAAGAACCAGGCCCACCACAAGAACCAGGACCACCACAAGTTTAAGGCCCAGCCCACCACAAGAGCCTGGCCCACCACAAGAACCAGGCCCACCACAAGTTTAAGGCCCAGCCCACCACAAGAGCCTGGCCCACCACAAGAACCAGGCCCACCACAAGTTTAAGGCCCAGCCCACCACAAGAGCCTGGCCCACCACAAGAACCAGGCCCACCACAAGTTTAAGGCCCAGCCCACCACAAGAGCCTGGCCCACCACAAGAGTGAGGCCCACCACAAGTTTAAGGCCCAGCCCACCACAAGAGTAATGCCCACCACAAGAGCCAGGTCCACCACAAGAGTAAGGCCCACCACAAGAGCTTGGCCCACCACAAGAGTAAGGCCCAGCAAAAGAGCCTGGCCCACCACAAGAGACTGGCCCACCACAAGAGTAAGGCCCACCGCAAGAGCCTGGCCCACCACAGGAGCCTGGCCCACCACAAGAGTAAGGCCCACCACAAGAGCTTGGCCCACCACAAGAGTAAGGCCCAGCAAAAGAGCCTGGCCCACCACAAGAGCCTGGCCCACCACAAGAGTAAGGCCCACCACAAGAGCCTGGCCCACCACAAGAGCCTGGCCCACCACAAGAGCCTGACCCACTATAAGAGCCTGACTCAGGAACTGTACAAATATAGAAGTTTTGTTTAATGTTTCTGTGTTTTTTTCTTTCCTGGATTTTACTCGTTTTCCTAAATTGGTTTGTTCTGTTTTTTCATAGATGTAGGGATATCCCTTTGAGGGTGTGTGTCTGTGTGTCTGTGTGTATTTTGATTCTAATTCACGTATATATATATATATATATATATATATATATATATATATATATATATATATATATATATATATATATATATATATATATATATATATATATATTCATTTTTATTTATTTATTTATTATACTTTGTCGCTGTCTCCCGCGTTTGCGAGGTAGCGCAAGGAAACAGGCGAAAGAAATGGCCCAACCCATCCCCATACACATGTATATACATACGTCCACACACGCAAATATACATACCTACACAGCTTTCCATGGTTTACCCCAGACGCTTCACATGCCCTGATTCAATCCACTGACAGCACGTCAACCCCGGTATACCACATCGCTCCAATTCACTCTATTCCTTGCCCTCCTTTCACCCTCCTGCATGTTCAGGCCCCGATCACACAAAATCTTTTTCACTCCATCTTTCCACCTCCAATTTGGTCTCCCTCTTCTCCTCGTTCCCTCCACCTCCGACACATATATCCTCTTGGTCAATCTTTCCTCACTCATTCTCTCCATGTGCCCAAACCACTTCAAAACACCCTCTTCTGCTCTCTCAACCACGCTCTTTTTATTTCCACACATCTCTCTTACCCTTACGTTACTCACTCGATCAAACCACCTCACACCACACATTGTCCTCAAACATCTCATTTCCAGCACATCCATCCTCCTGCGCACAACTCTATCCATAGCCCACGCCTCGCAACCATACAACATTGTTGGAACCACTATTCCTTCAAACATACCCATTTTTGCTTTCCGAGATAATGTTCTCGACTTCCACACATTCTTCAAGGCTCCCAGAATGTTCGCCCCCTCCCCCACCCTATGATCCACTTCCGCTTCCATGGTTCCATCCGCTGCCAGATCCACTCCCAGATATCTAAAACACTTCACTTCCTCCAGTTTTTCTCCATTCAAACTCACCTCCCAATTGACTTGACCCTCAACCCTACTGTACCTAATAACCTTGCTCTTATTCACATTTACTCTTAACTTTCTTCTTCCACACACTTTACCAAACTCAGTCACCAGCTTCTGCAGTTTCTCACATGAATCAGCCACCAGCGCTGTATCATCAGCAAACAACAACTGACTCACTTCCCAAGCTCTCTCATCCCCAACAGACTTCATACTTGCCCCTCTTTCCAAAACTCTTGCATTTACCTCCCTAACAACCCCATCCATAAACAAATTAAACAACCATGGAGACACCACACACCCCTGCCGCAAACCTACATTCACTGAGAACCAATCACTTTCCTCTCTTCCTACACGTACACATGCCTTACATCCTCGATAAAAACTTTTCACTGCTTCTAACAACTTGCCTCCCACATCATATATTCTTAATACCTTCCACAGAGCATCTCTATCAACTCTATCATATGCCTTCTCCAGATCCATAAATGCTACATACAAATCCATTTGCTTTTCTAAGTATTTCTCACATACATTCTTCAAAGCAAACACCTGATCCACACATCCTCTACCACTTCTGAAACCACACTGCTCTTCCCCAATCTGATGCTCTGTACATGCCTTCACCCTCTCAATCAATACCCTCCCATATAATTTACCAGGAATACTCAACAAACTTATACCTCTGTAATTTGAGCACTCACTCTTATCCCCTTTGCCTTTGCACAATGGCACTATGCACGCATTCCGCCAATCCTCAGGCACCTCACCATGAGTCATACATACATTAAATAACCTTACCAACCAGTCAACAATACAGTCACCCCCTTTTTTAATAAATTCCACTGCAATGCCATCCAAACCTGCTGCCTTGCCAGCTTTCATCTTCCGCAAAGCTTTCACTACCTCTTCTCTGTTTACCAAATCATTTTCCCTAACCCTCTCACTTTGCACACCACCTCGACCAAAACACCCTATATCTGCCACTCTATCATCAAACACATTCAACAAACCTTCAAAATACTCACTCCATCTCCTTCTCACATCACCACTACTTGTTATCACCTCCCCATTTGCGCCCTTCACTGAAGTTCCCATTTGCTCCCTTGTCTTACGCACTTTGTTTATCTCCTTCCAGAACATCTTTTTATTCTCCCTAAAATTTAATGATACTCTCTCACCCCAACTCTCATTTGCCCTTTTTTTCACCTCCTGCACCTTTCTCTTGACCTCCTGTCTCTTTCTTTTATACATCTCCCACTCAATTGCATTTTTTCCCTGCAGAAATCGTCCAAATATATATATATATATATGTATGTATATATATATATGATTATCAGGATGAATATATTCTTGCAAATCAATTAGCCTTAACGTTTTAATACGTTTAATGCTCTAGTCCAGTACAAACTGTGTTTGTGTGTGTGTGTGTGTGTGTGTGTGTGTGTGTGTGTGTGTGCGCGCGCGTGTGTGTGTGTGTGTGTGTGTGGATGTGTGTGTGTGTGTGTGTGTGTGTGTGTGTGTGTGTGTGTGGGTATGTGTGTGTGTGTGTGTGTGTGTGGAGGCAGTGGGGAGGGGGAGGAGGCAAGCCCAACAGAACAGCCCCACCGCTGCCATCCATCACGCGTCTCTCCCACTGGCTGAAGGTTCACAGATTGACCAAAAAATATTTTCCCTGGTATCGATCCTCCTTTGTCTATCTCTTTATTTATATTTTCATCTATCTCCATTCTCTTATGTATCAATTTATCTCTATTTACCTCTTTATTTATCTCTTTATTCTCCTCTGTATCAATTCATCTCTTTATTGACCTCTTTATTTATCTCTTTATTCTCTTCTGTATCAATTTACCTCTTTATTAACCTCTCTATTTATCTCTTTCTTCTCTTCTGTATCAATTTACCTCTTTATTAACCTCTCTATTTATCTCTTTCTTCTCTTCTGTATCAATTTACCTCTTTATTTACCTCTATTTTTACCTCTATTTTCTTCTGTATCAGTTATCTAACTCATGATTTGCATACACGCGTTTCTCATTATCTAACAAAACTCTAAACTCAGTTGCTTTAACCCACACGATATGGCAAACAGTAATTTCAGTCTGCATTTATGTTTTTCTAATATTTTTGTAAGATATTTGTAGTTAAAGTGACCGAGCTCAGCAGACATTCTCCTCCACAATTATCACATCAAAGAAAATATTACGAGTGAGTTAAATGCTGTAACTAACGCACTGAGAGTGAAAAGAAGATGGATTGTATTTTCCTTGGAAGGGAGAATGAATTTTTGAATTGCAAGAAATTATTCTACATATTTCTACATAGTTCTGCAGTAACTTCCTCATGGTTGTATATGTTAACATTAAAGACACACACACACACACACACACACACACACGCACACACACACACACAAACAAACACACACTTAGCCATAGGCTAGGCTGTGTATGTGTGTGTGTGTGCGTGTGTGTGTGTGTGTGTATGTGTGTATGTGTGTGTGTGTGTGTGTGTGTGTGTGTGTGTGTAACATCTACCTGATTTGATACAGTCTGGATTTATTTTTCAGATTATTTCGTAATCCATATTTATATTTTCAACTCAACCTTTTGATACTCTTCACTTTTCCATTCGTCAACACTTTTTACCTAATGATTTTAGCGGGCCATGACAATCCGCTTTCGCTAAATACTTCCCTTTTTTTTTTTACGCTAACTTAATCTCTTGTGTGGAGAAAAGATGGATTAGCAAAGGTGTGTGTGTGTGTGTGGCGTATCGCCCGGAGAAACTGTGTAAGCAAGCCACCCCTGCAGACTTTGCAACCGTTTTCTAAGGGGCAGAGGAATCAACCCACTTTACATTTTTCTCAGAAAAAATTATGCACTACATCTTCATCGATAGATGTCTCGCGAAATCATAACTTGGATTCAAAAAGTTATTACTAAGTTTGTCCAAATAACAACCATTATTATGATGATTCTATTACATAAAAACGATTGAATATCGTCCTTCAAAACATGAGAATAAACACAGAAAAAAATATGAATCTCTCGCTTGGGATGTGTAGAACAGAGAAAGAAAGAAATGAAAAGAAGAGAAAAAAAAGACGTTAAGAAAAAAAGAAACATAATAAAAAAGACTTGTTGTTCAATTTGTTACAATGTTGTCATGGAGGCAGATTTCGCCAGCCGGTTCAGCAGTTACCAGTGGTGCTAACAAGCAGTTACCAGCGGTGCTAACAAGCAGAGGTTTACTGGCATATTGGTAGGTCGCCCAGGGGGGGGGGGGGCACTGCTACATGCACCAGTTAACTGTTAGTGGTGACCGCTCCTGGTCGTACATGCTCCGCTTTTGTGGGTCGTTAACGTAGGAAAAGCTGAAGGACACTTTCCAACCTGCACATGACCAGCCCGTAGCGTCACTTGACGAAATGATGTATCTGTCCGTACTTGGTATTCTATAATCATTCTTAATGGTTGTAATCATTCTATATGGCTATAATCATTCCTATTGGTTATAATAATTCTTAATGGTTGTAAGCATTCTTAAAGGGTATAATCATTCTTGATGGTTATAATCATTCTTAATGGTTATAATCATTCTTGATGGTTATAATCATTCTTAATGGTTATAATCATTCTTGATGGTTATAATCATTCTTAATGGTTGTAATCATTCTTAATGGTTATAATCATTCTTAATGGTTATAATCATTCTTGATGGTTATAATCATTCTTGATGGTTATAATCATTCTTGATGGTTATGATCATTCTTGATGGTTATAATCATTCTTAATGGTTATAATCATTCTTGATGGTTATAATCATTCTTAATGGTTATAATCATTTTTAATGGTTATAATCATTCTTAATGGTTGAAATCATTCTTAATGGTTGTAATCATTCTTAATGGTTATAATCATTCTTAATGGTTATAATCATTCTTAATGGTTATAATCATTCTTAATGGTTATAATCATTCTTAAAGGTTATCATCATTCTTATAGATTATAATCATTCTTAAAGGTTATTATTCATATGAATTATAATCATTCCTATAGATTATGATAATTCTTATAGATTATAATCATTCTTAGAGGTTATAATCATTTTTATAACTCATAATCATTCTTAAAGATTATAATCATCCTTATAGATTATAATGATTCTTAGATATTGTAATCATTCATATTCCTATTCAGCTTCACCGGGATTTATATTGGAAAGAGGTGCAAGTATGCAGTGTGTTGTGGATGAGAGAGCTTGGGAAGTGAGTCAGTTGCTGTTTGCTGATGATACAGCGCTGGTGGCTGATTCATATGAGAAACTGCAGAAGCTGGTGACTGAGTTTGGTAAAGTGTGTGAAAGAAGAAAGTTGACAGTAAATGTGAATAAGAGCAAGGTTATTAGGTACAGTAGGGTTGAGGGTCAAGTCAATTGGGAGGTAAGTTTGAATGGAGAAAAACTGGAGGAAGTAAAGTGTTTTAGATATCTGGGAGTGGATCTGGCAGCGGATGGAACCATGGAAGCGGAAGTGAATCATAGGGTGGGGGAGGGGGCGAAATTTTTGGGAGCCTTGAAAAATGTTTGGAAGTCGAGAACATTATCTCGGAAAGCAAAAATGGGTATGTTTGAAGGAATAGTGGTTCCAACAATGTTGTATGGTTGCGAGGCGTGGGCTATGAATAGAGTTGTGCGCAGGAGGGTAGATGTGCTGGAAATGAGATGTTTGAGGACAATATGTGGTGTGAGGTGGTTTGATCGAGTAAGTAATGAAAGGGTAAGAGAGATGTGTGGAAATAAAAAGAGTGTGGTTGAGAGAGCAGAAGAGGGTGTTTTGAAATGGTTTGGTCACATGGAGAGAATGAGTGAGGAAAGATTGACCAAGAGGATATATGTGTCAGAGGTGGAGGGAACGAGGAGAAGTAGGAGACCAAATTGGAGGTGGAAAGATGGAGTGAAAAAGATTTTGAGTGATCGGGGCCTGAACATGCAGGAGGGTGAAAGGAGTGCAAGGAATAGAGTGAATTGGAACGATGCGGTATACCGGGGTCGACGTGCTGTCAATGGATTGAACCAGGGCATGTGAAGCGTCTGGGGTAAACCATGGAAAGTTCTGTGGGGCCTGGATATGGAAAGGGAGCTGTGGTTTCGGGCATTATTACATGACAGCTACCTCGCACACATGAGGGGGGAGGGGGTTGTTATTCCATGTGTGGCGAGGTGACGATGGGAATAAATAAAAGCAGACAGTATGAATTATGTATATGTGTATATATGTATATGTCTGTGTGTGTATATATATATGTATACATTGAGATGTATAGGTATGAATATTTGCGTGTGTGGACGTGTATGTATATACATGTGTATGTGGGTGGGTATGACCCTTGAGAAGGACGGTACAACCATTTGGTATGACCTCGCCCCCTTTGACGTCATCTTTGAGGCTGAGGTCAAGATGATATAGCGTTGTGTTCAAATGCTGTACCGTCGTGCTCAAGTGTTGTACCGTCGTGCTCAAGAGTCGTACCGTCGTGCTCAAGTGTTGTACCGTCGTGCTCAAGAGTCGTACCGTCGTGCTCAAGAGTCGTACCGTCGTGCTCAAGAGTCGTACCGTCGACTTGAACGGACTTCACATAGTCGTGGTAAATCGTTAACTTTGGAATTAAATTGACACCACTGCTGGTGCATACGTGAAGACGGGGGTCATGGCCTACATCCAGTGATGTGCGCAGATGATGAATGACCAGGCGACCAATAGGATATAAACCTCAGTCGTCAGCTGTATCAACATGTTCTCTGCTGTACCCATAGTAAGCCTGTGTGTATACGTATTTCGGGGTACAAAAGGTTTCCAGAGGCCAAATAACCATCGCATGCAATAACCAGCGCACTCGACATGTTTCCAGTAATTCTTTCGGTCTGAAAACGATTCAGAATATGTAGTTATGCATCACTAATGGTAAATGATCTCAGGAAAAAACAAGAATTTTAAAGATGCGAAATTACAGAAGATAATACATGCTTAATGATCACTGACGACATCACGGAACTTTAAGATATGTATATATTTTTCCCTTCTCAAGAATCCAATTACCACCATCGTACTTTAGTTCTTCTCTTGCAAGATTGCATGTATTTATGGTCACCAGGATATTATCGAGTAGGAAGAAGAATTCCTCATATTTAATATACTTGTTTTCTAGTTTCCCAGCTCCGCACAACACTGTTTTGCTCATAAATTGCAACAGTGGTAACCTCAAAATCCATTTTTTACTGTTCGTTCTGAGAATCCGTGTTCTCCACAGAGGCGACAAGCTCTTCCTAGAACTGTCGTGTTGGCGGCTTTCTCGTGCTTGACGTGGAGTGCTGGAGCTGCCAGGATCCTCCTTGTGCCTCACGGAGACTAAGAGGAAGGGCAGAACTCAGGTCAACTCAAGCGTGGCAAATCTCAACTTATTGCCTTTTGGCTTCCTTTGATAATGTCAGCGGGATTCGGGCGCGACGATGGATGGCATCAATACCAGCTCAAATTGGTTGTTTCCCCAGCACACCTGAACATACCCGATCCTTATTCAAGGTCCCTCAGGTCCCCCAGCACGACGGGTGGAGGGCTGGCCAGTGAGGGAGGCCACGACACGACACTGTAATTCTCTTCTTCCTCTGATATGTTGTCTCAGGTGTGGCTGGCTCGGCCTCCGTGTTCTGTGTCTGTGTGTCTGTGTCTGTGTCTGTGTCTGTGTCTGTGTCTGTGTGTCTGTGTGTCTGTGTGTGTGTGTGTGTGTGTCTGTGTGTTTGTGTACACATACATAGGATTAAACAACATGGTACATATATGCAAGGTTAAGAGACGGATTAAAAAAACTGTGGCCACATGACACACAGACAGTCATCACACAGGACCAGTGGCTTCGAAAAGGACAGCGTCATGCCGACCCATGTGAGGCAGGACCTGCAACAGCCACCGGACTACAGATGTGTCTCACTGATGAGTGTGGTCTGTTAAGTGTGGTCTGTATGGTCCTGGATCACTGGTGACTGTGGTCTGTATGGTCCTGGATCACTAGTGAGTGTGGTCTGTATGGTCCTGGATCACTAGTGAGTGTGGTCTGTATGGTCCTGGATCACTGGTGACTGTGGTCTGTATGGTCCTGGATCACTGGTGAGTGTGGTCTGTATGGTTGTGGATCACTGGTGAGTGTGGTCTGTATGGTTGTGGATCACTAGTGAGTATGGTCTGTATGGTCCTGGATCACTAGTGAGTGTGGTATGTAAGGTTCTGGGAAAGATGATCAGAAAGTAAATGGATGATTCTTTCTACAGAGGAGACATTACCTGCGTGAGAGACATCATGGTTTTGGGAAAGAAAGGTTATGTGTAGGAGGTAAGGCTGGTTGGATTACTTGTATCTGGACTGCCAGAAAGCATTTGACACTATACCGCATGAGAGGCTGATTAAGGAGCTGGATTACCAAGCAGGAATAAGAAGGGAGAGTCCTTCAGTGGATGAAACATTAACTTAGAGGAACAGAACAACAGTTTGTATGATAAAGAAAACCTTTCAAATCGGGTGAAGATTAGCAGAGGAATGCCACAAGGTTCTCTTCTGGGACATATCTTGATCTATGTAAATGACTTGCCGGGAGGTTTGGACGCACGCCTGCGTATGTCTGCAGTGACGCAAAGGTCATGAGGGTAGTGAAGAACACATGGAGGACTGCATCAACTTGTAAGAAGACCCAGACAGACTCCAAAGTTAGTGTGATACATACTTGATAAAGTTCAGTCCGAGGGATTTGAAAGTCATTAGGGTTGGTCGTAGTGAACGATTGCCTTGAAATGATTATCATTTACCAGACTACAAGCTGCAAGAAGCTCGCCAGAGTCCCATCTTAGGAGAACAGCTAAGGATTACTACTGTGGCTTACATTAGAATTGCATTCAGGCTCGTGGGTAAGAAAATATTAAATAAGCTGTTCACATCCTACATCAGGCCAAAACTAGCATATGCTTGTTAAGTTTGGTTATTGTACACAAAGAAACACAAAGAGCTAATAGGGAAGGTACAGAGGAGGACAACGAAGATGGAAACCAGAATTAAGAGAGATGATTGACTGGTATAGACAAGATGTTTTATATTCGCCCATCTTGGAAAAGAGAAAGTTTAGGGGTGACTTGATCACACCATTTAAGCTTTTCAAACCAACTTATAACATCAAGGGTGAACAGATATTTTTGAGAGGTGTGAGGATAGACCAACCAGAGAACACAACACGAAATTAATTTTATAAAATATTTACGAGGATGTGAGGAATTCCTTTCATGGTAGAAGTGGTGTGGTGGATGGATGAAATAAGATGAATAAAGACAAGTGTTAATGCAGAAGGAATACGGAAATATAAGAGGCCCCACTAGTGTATGTCTCGCACCCCATACAGTGTATATAGGCACACACACACACACACACACACACACACACACACACACACACACACACACACAAATTAAAGCAGTGATAAAACAAAAGATGAATCATGAATTTGTAAAGAGCAAATTACCAGCGAGGGACCAAATAATTAGATCAAAGATATGAAAACGTATTGACACAGACGAGGAAATATGTAAGGACTTAAAGGCGAAGATACCGGTCGTGTTTACTCTACAGGATATTAATGTTACGTACGAGGCTGTGAGGCAGGCGAGGGAGAGAGAGAGAGAGAGAGAGAGAGAGAGAGAGAGAGAGAGAGAGAGAGAGAGAGAGAGAGAGAGAGAGAGAGAGAGAGATGCAAAACTTTCGTGAGTTTAGAGAAGGTCAGTGAAGGAGCTTGACCTGGGGTTCACTTCAGGCCTATGTCGTCACCAGATCACAGATGAGGGTCATGAAAGCCATACGTTGACTAGTGTCAAAATTGCCTTCAAGTTATAGACACTGTCGTATTTATGGGCCTCTACACACGGGGTAGAGTGAACTGGAACAATGTGGTATACAAGGGGACGACGTGCTGCCACTGGACTGAACCACAAATGTATATAGACCACGAGTCGGATTCGAACACCTGGACAGGGCGCCTGGCTTCCTCGGCCACACGGAAGTTAAAAGACACACACACACACCAAGATTTTGGTGCTATACGTGTGTCCCAACCTTATCTGGGTAGGAGTATCATAGACTTGAATCTATCATGGTTCCGATTATGTGACAAATATGTCGATGGATTGATAAACGTATGTACACCACGTCCATCGATATACCTGTCATACCATCGAAGCCGCGATGAAGTCCATGCTACCCCCACCCAGCTAGGGTTTGGACATACGTATACACATTATAAACCTGGTGTGTGTGTGTGTGTGTGTCTTTTAACCTCCCTGTGGTCGAGACAGCCAGGCGCCCTGTCCAGGGTTCGAATCCGATCCGTGATTTATATACATTTGTCTGTCTATATATAGATGCACATGTATATTCTTTCATACCTCTTCGCCGATTCCCACATAGCGATGTTTCGCCAGGAGTAGATGAATGGCCTCATTTGCTCACGTCCAGTGCTGAACCCTCATCTGTGATGCATCGAATCCAGAGTCCTATTATCCACAATCAGGCCATACAGACCATCATGTGATTTACCCTGACCATACATATGCCCTGGTTCTGCTCACTGAAAGCACGTCTCTCCCCGTATAACACATCACAACACTTTGCTCTATCCCATGCACGGCCTCTCACCCTCCTGCATGTTCAGGCCCCGACCTCTTAAAGCATTGTTCACTCGATACTTCCATACTTCTTCTTGTCCCCTCCACTTCTGACATATTCTCTTAATCAGTCTTTCTTCACTCATCTTTACCATATATCCAAACAATTTCAACACAGCCTCTTCATCTCACTCAACCATACTCTCCTAACTTCGACAAATCTCTCTTACTCTATCATGTCGTACTCTATCTGAAGGAATAAGAGGTGGGACGGGGGAAGGGCTAGTTTAAAATGGAAGAGAAGTCTCAAGTGTATACAGGTGTCTGATGCAAGTTTACTGATGCATATATAAGTGTGCTTTTGATGCCTTATCTATGCACCCACAGCAGACTGGACGCATCATGTATAATGTAGCACTTATTAAGCTAAGCCCAACATTGTTCTTATGTACATCGATGCACATACTAGGTGTTTGCTTAAAAAGATGTGTGAGAAATATTTAGAAAAACAGATGGATTTGTCTGTGGAATTAATGGATCTGGAGAAGGAATACGATAGTGTTGACGGAGATGCAGCAGAGGAGTGTGATGTCGCCATAGGTGTTTGATCTGTTTATGGATAGAGTGGTGTGGGAGGAAATGCGATAATCTTGGAGAGAGGAGCGAGAATGCAGTCTGTGAGAGATGAGAGTGCCCTGGAAAGTGAGTCAGTTGTTGTTCGCTGATGACACAGCACTGGTGGCAGATTCGAGTGAGAAACTGAAGAAGTTGGTGACTGAGTTTGGAAGAGCGTGTTAAAGGAGAAAGTTGGGAATGTATATGAATAAAAGCAAAGTTAAGTTCAGCAGGATTGAGGGACAGCTTAGTTGAGGTGTGATTTTGAATGGAGAAAAATTGGATAAAGTGAAGTGTTTTACATATCTGGGAGTGGGTATGGCAGCGAATGAACCCATGTAAGAGAAAATGAGTCATATAGGGTGGGGGAGGAGGTGAAGGTTCTGGGAGCAATGAAGAATGTGTGGAAAGAAAAAACCTCTGAGGGAAGGCAAAAATCGGTATCTTTGAAGGATTAGTACTCCCAACGATATTATATGGATGAGAAGTTGTACGGAGGAGGGTGGATGTGTTAGAAATGAAATGTTTGAGGACAATATGTGGTGTGAGGTGGTTTGACCGAGTAAGTACTGAAATGGTGAGAGAGATGTGTGGAAATAGAAATAGTGTGGTTGAGAGAGAAGAATAGGGTGTGTTGAAATGGTTTGGACATATGGAATGAATGAGTGAGGAAAGGTTGACAAAGAGGATATGTGTCGAAAGTGGAGGGAGCAAGGAGAACGGGAAGACCAAACTGGAGGTGGAAGGGTGGAGTGAAAAAGAGTTTGAGCTGTCGGAGACTGAACATGCAGGAGGGTCAAAGCCGTGCACGGGATTGAGCGAATTGGAACAATGTGGTATACTGGGGTCGACGTGCTGTCACTGGACTGAACCAGAGCATGTGAAGCGTTAGGGGTAAACCATGGAAAGATCTGTGGGGCCTGGATGTGGATAGCGAGCTGTGTTTTGGTGCATTACACATGACAGCTGGAGAATGGATGTGAGAGGATGCTATCTCTCTCTTCGTTTGCTCTTGGCGTTATCTTGCTATCACGGGAAATGGCGACCAAATATGAAGAAACAATATATATATATATATATATATATATATATATATATATATATATATATATATATATATATATATATATATATATATATATATATATATATATATATATATATATATATATATATATATATATATATATATATATTCAAGAGAACAATATTGCCTTTACTGGTATTTACATCCAACATCCACTTTTACACACAAGTCGTAAATTCTTTCAGCAGCGGGTGGAGCAGCTCCCGCGCTGGCTCGTCCATCAAGACCAGCTTGTATACACGCACCGCCGCTTAAAGTTTCCTGTCCTCCGTAAACTCGCTTCAACTAAAGGGATTTCCTGTTTCGATCATTCGTGCCCTTCTCTCTCCACGCCACTAGCCTCTACAGCGAAGCTAACCATGTTGACATTGTCTCTCTCTCTCTCTCTCTCTCTCTCTCTCTCTCTCTCTCTCTCTCTCTCTCTCTCTCTCTCTCTCTCTCTCTCTGACACCACCGCCAGCGAAAGAGGTCATGGTCAACAAGGCTGTAGCATCGTCAGAGGATAGAAAGGACCACAGCATCGTCGTCCGCTGCCTTCTAGCGGTAAAGGAGGCCACATTACCCTGCTACTGCCTGCCTCATACCAACAGGAAACCTCGTGGTTCCAGGGTTGTAGATGTATTTAGAAAAAGTAATAGACATAAGCGATTATTCTCAATGCTGTGTTGATAATGATATCTCTTCGTCGTTTTGTTTAAAAAAGAATAAAACAGACTTGTTTTCTTGCGCTGTCTTCGACCTGCAGAAGGGAGAAACCCGCGTTGCCTTAGACACAAGCGTCCCTTTGTCTCCCCCTACTGAGGCAGGAGGATCTTTCCCTCCCCTCCCCACCACTCTCCCCTCCCGCCCCGCCCCACCACTCTCCCCTCCCCCTTCCTCTTGAGCCATCCCCTCTTGTGATCATCAAACAGTTCACTGTCATCCTCCCTTTGTGTCTGCAGGTCGCTGCCTTCATTGTCTAACCACTAACAAATCGTCAGTGATAACACACACACACACACACACACACACACACACACACACACACACAGTTTTCACCTTTGGATCATTTTGTTATAGATCTCTGCTCGTCATCTGGTGGTCATATGAGTCATGTTTACTTTCGTAATTTCTAAGATACACTGGAGGGAAAATAAGTGTATACACGAATGGTTCATGGTAGATACCACTTGTGTTAGGGAGCAGGTCTTCTGTGTGTTGCTCTGGTTTATCGCATACCTTAATGACATGTCTTACTCTACTTGCTGAAGGAATATTTGGTATATATATTCATATATATATTTTTTTTATTTTATTATACTTTGTCGCTGTCTCCCGCGTTTGCGAGGTAGCGCAAGGACACAGACGAAAGAAATGGCCCAACCCCCCCCCCCCCATACACATGTATATACATACGTCCACACACGCAAATATACATACCTACACAGCTTTCCATGGTTTACCCCAGACGCTTCACATGCCTTGATTCAATCCACTGACAGCACGTCAACCCCGGTATACCACATCGCTCCAATTCACTCTATTCCTTGCCCTCCTTTCACCCTCCTGCATGTTCAGGCCCCGATCACACAAAATCTTTTTCACTCCATCTTTCCACCTCCAATTTGGTCTCCCTCTTCTCCTCGTTCCCTCCACCTCCGACACATATATCCTCTTGGTCAATCTTTCCTCACTCATTCTCTCCATGTGCCCAAACCACTTCAAAACACCCTCTTCTGCTCTCTCAACCACGCTCTTTTTATTTCCACACATCTCTCTTACCCTTACGTTACTCACTCGATCAAACCACCTCACACCACACATTGTCCTCAAACATCTCATTTCCAGCACATCCATCCTCCTGCGCACAACTCTATCCATAGCCCACGCCTCGCAACCATACAACATTGTTGGAACCACTATTCCTTCAAACATACCCATTTTTGCTTTCCGAGATAATGTTCTCGACTTCCACACATTCTTCAAGGCCCCCAGAATTTTCGCCCCCTCCCCCACTCTATGATCCACTTCCGCTTCCATGGTTCCATCCGCTGCCAGATCCACTCCCAGATATCTAAAACACTTCACTTCCTCCAGTTTTTCTCCATTCAAACTCGCCTCCCAATTGACTTGACCCTCAACCCTACTGTACCTAATAACCTTGCTCTTATTCACATTTACTCTTAACTTTCTTCTTCCACACACTTTACCAAACTCAGTCACCAGCTTCTGCAGTTTCTCACATGAATCAGCCACCAGCGCTGTATCATCAGCGAACAACAACTGACTCACTTCCCAAGCTCTCTCATCCCCAACAGACTTCATACTTGCCCCTCTTTCCAAAACTCTTGCATTTACCTCCCTAACAACCCCATCCATAAACAAATTAAACAACCATGGAGACATCACACACCCCTGCCGCAAACCTACATTCACTGAGAACCAATCACTTTCCTCTCTTCCTACACGTACACATGCCTTACATCCTCGATAAAAACTTTTCACTGCTTCTAACAAATTTCCTCCCACACCATATATTCTTAATACCTTCCACAGAGCATCTCTATCAACTCTATCATATGCCTTCTCCAGATCCATAAATGCTACATACAAATCCATTTGCTTTTCTAAGTATTTCTCACATACATTCTTCAAAGCAAACACCTGATCCACACATCCTCTACCACTTCTGAAACCACACTGCTCTTCCCCAATCTGATGCTCTGTACATGCCTTCACCCTCTCAATCAATACCCTCCCATATAATTTACCAGGAATACTCAACAAACTTATACCTCTGTAATTTGAGCACTCACTCTTATCCCCTTTGCCTTTGTACAATGGCACTATGCACGCATTCCGCCAATCCTCAGGCACCTCACCATGGGTCATACATACATTAAATAATCTTACCAACCAGTCAACAATACAGTCACCCCCTTTTTTAATAAATTCCACTGCAATACCATCCAAGCCTGCTGCCTTGCCGGCTTTCATCTTCCGCAAAGCTTTCACTACCTCTTCTCTGTTTACCAAATCATTTTCCCTAACCCTCTCACTTTGCACACCACCTCGACCAAAACACCCTATATCTGCCACTCTATCATCAAACACATTCAACAAACCTTCAAAATACTCACTCCATCTCCTTCTCACATCACCACTACTTGTTATCACCTCCCCATTTGCGCCCTTCACTGAAGTTCCCATTTGCTCCCTTGTCTTACGCATATATATATATATATATATATATATATATATATATATATATATATATATATATATATATATATATATATATATATATATATATATATATATATATATATATATATATATATATATATATATATATATATATATATATATATATATATATATATATATATATATATATATATATATATATATATATATATATATATATATATATATCTTGGTTGGTCTTGGGACTCAGTGAGTTCTGGTGGTACTCTCTCTCTCTCTTCCTCTATCTCTTCTGCTGTATCTTTTGTTTTAAAATGGCTGTTGTTGTTGTTGTTGTTGTTGTTGTTTGTGTGTGTGTGTGTGTGTGTGCAAGCGGGCCTTTTTTTTTTTTCTTCTTCTTTTTCCATTCACATTTTTTCCCCCATCGCAACTTGCTCCCCTAAACTCTCAATGCTTTCCCCAACCACTGACCAGTTTTCAGTATATATTTTATCTTCTTGTGTGTAGGTAATCGGTTTATCACATTATTCTTTACTAAGCCGAACGATTTTCTCCTGAGAATAGCTGTGTTTCAGGTATTGGATGTAGCAGAACGCTCCAGCTGGGGTATAGTTTTCTCTCTGTGCCACCAGCCGGGAGGGGTTGAGGGGAGGGGAGGGGAGGGGGAGGGAGGGGAAGGGGAGGGGAGGGGTGGGGGGGAGGGGAGGGGAGGGAGAGGGGAGGGGAGGGGAGGGGAAGGGGAAGGGAGAGGGGAGGGGAGGGGAGGGGGAGGGCAGGGGGAGGGGGATGCAGGGGAGGGGAGGGTGGTCTGTATGCCACTTTTTTTCATCTGTTTCTCCCGCTGCTGCGTTGTATATGTCTGTTCCTCAGTCACCACTCCTGCGTGGTGCTCTCTCTCTCTCTCTCTCTCTCTCTCTCTCTCTCTCTCTCTCTCTCTCTCTCTCTCTCTCTCTCTCTCTCTCTCTCTCTCTCTCTAAGTGGGCCACCGGCTTCCAGTCCACAAACATACAACGTCTCCACAACACATCGAAACAGTTGACAAAATACGTAACTCACACGTGTCGTTCTTCGTCGTTCTAGATTTACCTGTGGTGAGCGCTACGCGCTGCACCTGCCTATTGGTGAAACCTTGTCGTACGTCGTCGTACGTTGTCGTACCTCGTCGTACGTGGTTGTACTTACGTACGAACCATCACACACACACACAAGTGAGAGCCAGCCACAACCCAGGGAGATACAACCCTCCCCCTGGTTATATGGTTGGGTTATTGACGACGTTGCAGTGAGCTAGGTCCTCAGAGGCTGTCGAGTTCCACTCCTGAGACCAACTCTGCTGTCTTTTGCCTCTGCCTCACCCACGCGTGGGTTACAACCATTCATTCCACAACCCAGCAATCTCTCCACCACATACATTGCAGTTGGCAAGTCTTAACTCACGCGGATCGACACCCTTAACCCGAGATCCTGTAGCGGTGAGCGCTACGCGCTAACTATGCCTCGTACTCTCATACTTCTGTGTCACTAGTGTCCTGATATTCATGTTATTGTATGTTCCCCACTTCTGACACTGGCGGATCCCCCATGCGACTGTTGCTCACACCAATATATCTAAGAAGACAGCTGGTAGCGCTGTGTCTCATCACCTCGCTCCATACCACTCATATTACCTTGACCAAAACACGACCTGTATTTACCAGGACGAGACAACTTGGTGTATCAGCAGAGCTCTGGAGCTGGGGTTCATCGCGCTCTTGAATTATTGGCATCAGTTACGTCTTGCTATAGTTTACCGCCTTGGACACGACGACACGACATTTGAGCACGACGGCGCAAACTTTAGCGCGAAGGTAAGATCTCTAAACACGACAGTGCAACCCTTGAACACGACGGTGCTACGCTTGATCACGACTGTAAAATCAATGAGGACGACGTTACGACCCTTGAACACGACGGTACGACTCTTGAGTGCGACGGTACGACCCTTGAGCACGACGGTGCGACCCTTGAGCACGACGGTACGACCCTTGGGCACGACGGTACGACCCTTGAGTGCGACGGTACGACCCTTGAGTGCGACGGGATGACCCTTGAGCACGACGATACGACCCCTAAACACGTCGGAATAATTCTTGAGTATGATGACCTTCGACCTCATCAACTCAAGTGCGACTACCTGCAACTGGTCATCAAAACTGCGTCTTGATGATGAGGGCGACGCTGGTCACGGAACACGCTCAAGAACATGTAACAAACTGGTTTGAAATGGAGGACACAGACGGATCCAGGTGACCGCCATGTGTCCTTTGCCTTTTAAAGGGTTCCACCCTTTTTTTTCTGGACGGGCTTTGTACTTTGTCTTTTGTAGCAGTATATCAATAATACATGTCGTTATGTATTGCACTCTCCTGTATTGCATTCTGAAATACCGTGCCTCCGTTTGAATACCTGGGTGTAGGGAAGGCTAGGTTTAAACCATTCCAACCCTTTGAGATGTTATCACGTAACCCTTTGAGAGAATGCCATCCTAGCCCTTTGAGGAATTGCCATACTAACCCTTTCAGCCGGAGCCCTTCGTACATTGTCACCATAACCCTTTGAGATATTCTCTTGTAACTCATTGAGAGACTGCCACTCTAACCCTTTGACGAATTGCCATACTAACCCTTTGAGCTGTTGCCATTCTGATCCCACCAGACACTGTCACGCTAAACCTTTGAGATCCTGCCACTCTCGCCCTTTGAGACATCATCATCTTCCCCCATAACAGACGCAACAACATGAAAACTCAAACAAGATAGTTACAACACTTTATATTAATTCTGGTGCAGAGAACATCACTGAAAGGAAACAAATACATATCATACGCAAAGAGAAATCAGAAGAGGCTAAGAAGTGATTGAGCATTAAATGAACATTGCTTATTGTTGTTCATTTTGAACATGACCACAGCGAGGTGTAGATCTGCTAGGTGATATGTGTGGGTGTTGGAGGCGCAGTGCACAACCAGCCACACTCATCATTACCCCAGGTATGTCTTCAAGCCCTGAGCAGCCAGCGATGCGAAAGCTTAATATGTTCAGTGGGAGCGTCTCTCTCTCTCTGCTGAGGACGCACACGTCAATGTCTCCATAGTGACGAGACTCCTGACGGGTACGTGGTGTGTGTCTGTCTCTCTGTCTGTCTCTTTGTCTGTCCGTCCGTCTCCCAGTCTGTCCATCAGTCTCAGTCTGTCCATCTGTCTCTCTGCTTCTCAGTCTGTCTTTCTGTCCGTCTGTGTCTCTGTCTGTCCGTCCGTCTCTCTGTCTATCCGTCCGTCTCTCTGTCTGTCCGTCCGTCTCTCTGTCTGTCTCTTTGTCTGTCCGTCCGTCTCTCTGTCTGTCCGTCCGTCTCTCTGTCTATCCGTCCGTCTCTCTGTCTATCCGTCCGTCTCTCTGTCTATCCGTCCGTCTCTCTGTCTGTCCGTCCGTCTCTCTGTCTGTCCGTCCGTCTCTCTGTCTGTCCGTCCGTCTCTCTGTCTATCCGTCCGTCTCTCTGTCTGTCTCTTTGTCTGTCCGTCCGTCTCTCTGTCTATCCGTCCGTCTCTCTGTCTATCCGTCCGTCTCTCTGTCTATCCGTCCGTCTCTCTGTCTATCCGTCCGTCTCTCTGTCTATCCGTCCGTCTCTCTGTCTATCCGTCCGTCTCTCTGTCTATCCGTCCGTCTCTCTGTCTATCCGTCCGTCTCTCTGTCTGTCCGTCCGTCTCTCTGTCTATCCGTCCGTCTCTCTGTCTATCCGTCCGTCTCTCTGTCTATCCGTCCGTCTCTCTGTCTATCCGTCCGTCTCTCTGTCTATCCGTCCGTCTCTCTGTCTATCCGTCCGTCTCTCTGTCTATCCGTCCGTCTCTCTGTCTATCCGTCCGTCTCTCTGTCTATCCGTCCGTCTCTCTGTCTATCCGTCCGTCTCTCTGTCTGTCCCTCCGTCTCTCTGTCTGTCCCTCCGTCTCTCTGTCTGTCCCTCCGTCTATCTGTCTGTCCCTCCGTCTATCTGTCTGTCCCTCCGTCTCTCTGTCTATCCGTCCGTCTCTCTGTCTGTCCGTCCGTCTCTCTGTCTATCCGTCCGTCTCTCTGTCTATCCGTCCGTCTCTCTGTCTGTCCGTCCGTCTCTCTGTCTGTCCGTCCGTCTCTCTGTCTGTCCGTCCGTCTCTCTGTCTATCCGTCCGTCTCTCTGTCTATCCGTCCGTCTCTCTGTCTATCCGTCCGTCTCTCTGTCTGTCCGTCCGTCTCTCTGTCTGTCCGTCCGTCTCTCTGTCTATCCGTCCGTCTCTCTGTCTGTCTCTTTGTCTGTCCGTCCGTCTCTCTGTCTGTCCCTCCGTCTCTCTGTCTGTCCCTCCGTCTATCTGTCTGTCCCTCCGTCTATCTGTCTGTCCCTCCGTCTCTCTGTCTGTCCCTCCGTCTATCTGTCTGTCCCTCCGTCTATCTGTCTGTCTCTTTGTCTGTCCGTCCGTCTCTCTGTCTGTCCGTCCGTCTCTCTGTCTGTCCGTCCGTCTCTCTGTCTGTCCGTCCGTCTCTCTGTCTATCCGTCCGTCTCTCTGTCTATCCGTCCGTCTCTCTGTCTATCCGTCCGTCTCTCTGTCTATCCGTCCGTCTCTCTGTCTATCCGTCCGTCTCTCTGTCTATCCGTCCGTCTCTCTGTCTATCCGTCCGTCTCTCTGTCTATCCGTCCGTCTCTCTGTCTATCCGTCCGTCTCTCTGTCTGTCCGTCCGTCTCTCTGTCTATCCGTCCGTCTCTCTGTCTATCCGTCCGTCTCTCTGTCTATCCGTCCGTCTCTCTGTCTGTCCGTCCGTCTCTCTGTCTATCCGTCCGTCTCTCTGTCTGTCCGTCCGTCTCTCTGTCTATCCGTCCGTCTCTCTGTCTATCCGTCCGTCTCTCTGTCTATCCGTCCGTCTCTCTGTCTATCCGTCCGTCTCTCTGTCTATCCGTCCGTCTCTCTGTCTATCCGTCCGTCTCTCTGTCTATCCGTCCGTCTCTCTGTCTATCCGTCCGTCTCTCTGTCTGTCCGTCCGTCTCTCTGTCTGTCCGTCCGTCTCTCTGTCTATCCGTCCGTCTCTCTGTCTATCCGTCCGTCTCTCTGTCTGTCCGTCCGTCTCTCTGTCTGTCCGTCCGTCTCTCTGTCTATCCGTCCGTCTCTCTGTCTATCCGTCCGTCTCTCTGTCTGTCCGTCCGTCTCTCTGTCTATCCGTCCGTCTCTCTGTCTGTCCGTCCGTCTCTCTGTCTATCCGTCCGTCTCTCTGTCTGTCCGTCCGTCTCTCTGTCTATCCGTCCGTCTCTCTGTCTGTCCGTCCGTCTCTCTGTCTATCCGTCCGTCTCTCTGTCTGTCCGTCCGTCTCTCTGTCTGTCCGTCCGTCTCTCTGTCTATCCGTCCGTCTCTCTGTCTATCCGTCCGTCTCTCTGTCTGTCCCTCCGTCTCTCTGTCTGTCCCTCCGTCTCTCTGTCTGTCCCTCCGTCTCTCTGTCTGTCCCTCCGTCTATCTGTCTGTCCCTCCGTCTATCTGTCTGTCCCTCCGTCTCTCTGTCTGTCCCTCCGTCTCTCTGTCTATCCGTCCGTCTCTCTGTCTATCCGTCCGTCTCTCTGTCTATCCGTCCGTCTCTCTGTCTATCCGTCCGTCTCTCTGTCTATCCGTCCGTCTCTCTGTCTGTCCGTCCGTCTCTCTGTCTATCCGTCCGTCTCTCTGTCTGTCCGTCCGTCTCTCTGTCTGTCCGTCCGTCTCTCTGTCTATCCGTCCGTCTCTCTGTCTATCCGTCCGTCTCTCTGTCTATCCGTCCGTCTCTCTGTCTATCCGTCCGTCTCTCTGTCTATCCGTCCGTCTCTCTGTCTGTCCGTCCGTCTCTCTGTCTATCCGTCCGTCTCTCTGTCTGTCCGTCCGTCTCTCTGTCTGTCCGTCCGTCTCTCTGTCTATCCGTCCGTCTCTCTGTCTATCCGTCCGTCTCTCTGTCTGTCCGTCCGTCTCTCTGTCTATCCGTCCGTCTCTCTGTCTATCCGTCCGTCTCTCTGTCTATCCGTCCGTCTCTCTGTCTGTCCGTCCGTCTCTCTGTCTATCCGTCCGTCTCTCTGTCTATCCGTCCGTCTCTCTGTCTATCCTGCTAGGTTCAGGCCACGATTCATCAAAATATTTTTCAAACCATCCTTCCACCTCCAATTTGGTTTCCCACTTCTCGTTCCCTCCGCCTCACTCATTCTTTCCAACAGTGACCAACTGTTAGGGGGGATGAACAGCTGGGTTGACTGTGGACCAACTGTCACAACCGGAAACCTCAGCTCTTGGCCCCAGATGGCCCATGAGTGCGTCAGGGTCAGCAAGGCTATACGCTTCACCGCGGGGTTCCATAACGTTGATAACCTTTTATATATTTTCTAAATATCGATTTCCCTCAGTGGGACAAACCTCACCTTATGTATTGAACGCTACAGGGTTCATATTGTGTACTTCAAGATCATTTTCTATAATACCAGCCATATGTCATATGACACATTCTGTGATGTAAATGGTCATTTCACATACTTCACGCATACACTATCTATACAGTACATAGTCAGTATATATGCGGAATACACTTTATATTTGTTATCATTCATATGTAAAATGTAAAGCTGATAAGAGCTTATAGGTCTGCTAGTGTGGAGTTCCATCTTGTATTACTACACTGGAGAGCAGGACGTGTGTATGCCTCCCATGTACACGGGACCAGGCTAAAGGTAACTCGTAAATACATTCAAACTCTGATTTTCGTTCATAGTCAATGTATTTATGGTTTATATGTCTGTCATATTAAAGGGTGTCTGATTTATATAATATACATTACAGTGTGACTTGAGTAGCGCTGGTTATTCGTATGTTGTAGACGCTTGTGTTATCTGGGAAAGCGTGAGTCTTTTTATGACTTCAATCAAACTGATGTGGTGAACTTCTTTCTTGTTATCATTCATGCGACTATAGTGTTGAGGTGGAGCTCGAGGCCCAAGTGATGATGTATCGAGATCATTACGTGGTCTCTCAGGTGGCCAGGCCACTCATGAGGACGATACATCAGATAACTCGGGGACCAAGTGAGCATGACCCAACCACACAGGTGGAGACTTGGTCGCTAAGGACAGACTTGACCACTGGAAGAAGAAATGACCTGAGGAGGAGGACCAGGTGGATGACTCAAGAGAAGGAGGGTAGGGCCAGTAGAGGGTGATCTGGAGGGGAAGCTTATAGGTGGAGGGTAGGGTCAATGGAGGGTGTGCTGAAGGAAACATAATGAGTGGAGGGTAAGGTCAGTAACGAGAGATTTGGAGAGTAGAACTGGTCACAGTTACTTGAGGAGGACCTGGCTGTTGGAGGACGACTAGTGGAGAAGGACTTGGAATGGAAGGAGGACATAACCTCAGGAGGAGGTCTTGAAGACGGGATAGTGTACTGGGCAGTACAGGAGGACATGAGCAGTAGTGCGCAACATGGGTAGTGGCAGAGGACCTGTTACTGCCCAGAACAAGCAGAAGAAACTGGGGAGAGACTAAATTCGTGGCCGCTGGAGGATGACCCATCGTATGTAAGACGTAGACAATGAGGAAGACCTTGGAAGAGATGGAGGACGTACTCAGTGTTTCACCGGAGGATGGAGGTAAACTAAGGGTAAGATTAAGAGCAAACAGGTGGAGGAAGACGTCCTTAATGAAGAAGTCTTGGCTTACGCAGAAGGACTTGGTCACTGAAGAAGAAGGTCTTGTGAAGCGAAGGACAACTGATTCATGAGAGAGGATCCGGTGAGTTGAGGGGGACGCTAGTGGCTAGTGGGGCAAAAACTACCCTTGAGGGATAAGGTTAGGATGACGAACGATAACTTGGAGGTGTGGTGAAGGAGGACCTGGCATTTAGAGGAGGACCTGGCTGGCGGGAGCACAAAGAAGCACCTGGCAGGCGTGTTCCTCGTGAATGACTTGTCCTGTTGATGAGCAGATGTGCTCCTGCATCATGAGAGTGGACTTGTACTCTCCACCTTCCATACGGAAGTCACCCAGCCTCACCCCTCACTGTCGCCAGCCACAGCTGCCCACACGGCTTCTACCAACACGTCCTCTCCTGCCTAACGCCGCCCACACACCTGCCGCCCACCATCGCCCATACAACTACCCATACTATCACCGCCCACACAGCTGCCGCCCTTTACCTTCCGTAGAACAGATGTTCTGTGCTTCTTTCTGGTGCCAGTGGCTTACGCAAGACCCCCCTACCTGAGCACACACACACACACACACACACACACTAGTGCCGGACCTTGGCGTCCTTCTTGCACGTCTTGCGGCCCATCACCAGCTGGATTAATGCCTCTTAAAGCCCAAATGTTGCTGAATGTGACCAGCTGTGTCGGACTGGGATGGAAGGAGGGCGTAACCTGAGGGCTATAATAGCCGCTCCTACGGTACTGTCCACACCCCCCCCCCCCCTTCCCTCCCCCAGGCTGAAGGGGCAGAGAATATTTGTTTGATAAAAACCATTAAGGAAAATGATGGAGTTTTCTCTGTATATTGTGGGTTGTATGACCGGCTCCAACAGCAGGCCTGGCCGAACGCTCCTGCCTCCTGCCGCTCCTCTTCCTCTTCCTCCTCCTCCTCCTCCTCCTCCTCCTCCTCCTCCTCCTCCTCCTTTCCCTCCTGGCCATGACGCTCCTCTTCTTCCTCCTCCTTTTCTTCTCCATCTTCTTCCCTCCTGTTCATGACGCCCTTCTTCTTCTTCCTCCTCCTCTTCTCCATCCGTTTCCCTCATGTTCATGACGCTCCTCTTCCTCCACCTCCTCCTCATCCTCTTCGCCATCCCATCCTCCCTCTTTTTCTCTCTGCCTTAACATACTCTTGTCCCCATCTCTTCACCCTTTCAGACCATCCCTCTCTTCTCCCTTGTCTCACCTCCTTTTCCATCTCAATCTACCACAGCTTCCTTCTCTCCCTTTCCTCCTAACATTCCACATCTCTCTAGCCTTTTCAACCCTCTCACATCTATTCCTACTTCTATATTTCTTTATTCCTCTCACACGTCTTCCTCCTCTTCCTTCTCTTGCCAATTCCCTCTCCCCTCTCCCCACTTCCATTCCTCCTCTCCCAGACGGGCACTGCGAGCTTCCTAATCTAATTCAATCTTTATATTATTTCTTTCTCGTATCTCTTCTTTGGCCAGAGTGGCTCCTGTGATAACAATAGATTTTGTGGATATGAGAAAGAGAAATATATATACATATACATTTTCCTTTTATATGAATATATAATATATCTTTACTTTTATTTTATATATATTATACTTTGTCGCTGTCTCCCGCGTTAGCGAGGTAGCGCAAGGAAACAGACGAAAGAATGGCCCAACCCACCCACATACACGTGTATATACATACACGTCCACACACGCACATATACATACCTATACATCTCAACGTATACATATATATACACACACAGACATATGCATATACACACATGTACATAATTCATACTGTCTGCCCTTATTCCTTCCCGTCGCCACCCCGCCACACATGGAATAACAACCCCCTCCCCCCGCATGTGCGCGAGGTAGCGCTAGGAAAAGACAACAAAGGCCACATTCGTTCACATATATATATATATATATATATATATATATATATATATATATATATATATATATATATATATATATATATATATATATTATCCCGGGGAGAAAGAGTGCCATCTCCGTATTCCCCGAGTGTCGTAGAAGGCGACTAAAGGGAGTAGCAGAGGAGGGGGGAGGGCTGGAAACCCTCCCTTTCTTGTATTTCAATTTCTAAAAGTGGAAACAGAAGAATGAGTCACGCGGGGAGTGCTCATCCTCCTCGAAGGCTCAGATTGGGGTGTCTGAATGTGTGTGGATGTAACCAAGAGGAGAAGAAAGGAGAGATAGGTGGTATGTTTAAGGGAAGAAACCCGGATGTTTTGGCTCAGGGTGAAAGAAGCTCAAGGGTAAAAGGGAAGAATGGTTTGGGAATGTCCTGGGAGTAACGTCAAGGGTTGGTGAGAGGACAACAGCTAAGGAAGGCGCAGCACTATTCTTGAATCGGAGTTGTGGGAGTGTGTGATTGAATTGGATAAAACTGTAAGTGGCAGGCGAGAGATGGGTGATTATTTGTGATTATGCACCTGGTCATGAGAAGAAAGATCTTAAGTGGCAAATGCTTTGGAAGCAGTTGAGTGTCTGTAGTTTTGTTGCACGAGACCGGGTATTAGTAGTGGGTGATTTAAATGCCAAGGTAAGTAATGGGGCAGTTGAGGGCAGAATTGATGCGCATGGGATATTCAGTGTTGTAAATGGAAATGGTGAAGACCTTGCGGAGTTGTGTTCTGAAGAGTGACTGTTGATTAGAAATGCCTGATTTGAAAGGAAAGATATAAACAAGTATGCGTATCTGAGTAGGGAAGATGGTCAAAGGAAATCATTGGATTAAGGGTTCATTGATAGGCGTGTAAAAGAGAGACTTTTGGATGCAAATGTGCCGAGAGGGGCATTTAGAGGCATGCCTGATTACTATCTTGCGGAGACGAAGGTGAAAGTTTGTAGAAGTTTTCGAAAAAAAAAGAAACAATGTCGGGGAAAAGAGAGTGGTGAGAGTAAGTGAGCTTGGAAAGGAGGCTTGTGTGAAGAAATACCAGAAAAAAATGAGCGTAGAATGGCAAAAGGTGAAAGCAAATGAGGCTAGGGGAGTGGGTGAGGAATGGGAGGTATTTAGGGAAGCGGTGATGGCATATGCAAGAGATGCATGTGGCATGCGAAAGGTGTGAGGTGGATGGATTAAAAAGGACAGTAAGTGGTGGGAAGAACAAGTAATTGCTAGTGAAAGAGAAAAGAGAGGAGTTTGGTCGATACTTGCAAGGAAGGAGTGCATAATAGGTGATATATATATATATATATATATATATATATATATATATATATATATATATATATATATGTAGGTTTGCGGCAGGGGTGCGTGATGTCTCCATGGTTGTTTAATTTGTTTATGGATGGGATTGTTAGGGAGGTGAATGCAAGAGTTTTGGAAAGAGGGGCAAGTATGAAGTCTGTTGGGGATGAGAGAGCTTGGGAAGTGAGTCAGTTGTTGTTCGCTGATGATACAGCGCTGGTGGCTGATTCATGTGAGAAACTGCAGAAGCTGGTGACTGAGTTTGGTAAAGTGTGTGAAAGAAGAAAGTTAAGAGTAAATGTGAATAAGAGCAAGGTTATTAGGTACAGTAGGGTTGAGGGTCAAGTCAACTGGGAGGTGAGTTTGAATGGAGAAAAACTGGAGGAAGTGAAGTGTTTTAGATATCTGGGAGTGGATCTGGCAGCGGATGGAACCATGGAAGCGGAAGTGGATCATAGGATGGGGGAGGGGGCGAAAATTCTGGGAGCCTTGAAGAATGTGTGGAAGTCGAGAACATTATCTCGGAAAGCAAAAATGGGTATGTTTGAAGGAATAGTGGTTCCAACAATGTTATATGGTTGCGAGACGTGGGCTATGGATAGAGTTGTGCGCAGGAGGATGGATGTGCTGGAAATGAGATGTTTGAGGACAATGTGTGGTGTGAGGTGGTTTGATCGAGTAAGTAACGTAAGGGTAAGAGAGATGTGTGGAAATAAAAAGAGCGTGGTTGAGAGAGCAGAAGAGGGTGTTTTGAAATGGTTCGGGCACATGGAGAGAATGAGTGAGGAAAGATTGACCAAGAGAATATATGTGTCGGAGGTGGAGGGAACGAGAAGAGGGAGACCAAATTGGAGGTGGAAAGATGGAGTGAAAAAGATTTTGTGTGATCGGGGCCTAAACATGGAGGAGGGTGAAAGGAGGGCAAGGAATAGAGTGAATTGGAGCGATGTGGTATACCGGTGTTGACGTGCTGTCAGTGGATTGAATCAAGGCATGTGAAGCGTCTGGGGTAAACCATGGAAAGCTGTGTAGGTATGTATATTTGCGTGTGTGGACGTATGTATATACATGTGTATGGGGTTGGGTTGAGCCATTTCTTTCGTCTGTTTCCTTGCGCTACCTCGCAAACGCGGGAGACAGCGACAAAGCAAAAAAAAAAAAAAAGAAAAAAAAAAAAAAAAAAAAAATATATATATATATATATATATATATATATATATATATATATATATATATATATATATATATATATATATATATATATATATATATATATATTTTTTTTTTTTCTTTTTTTTTTTTTCATACTATTCGCTATTTCCCGCGATAGCGAGGTAGCGTTAAGAACAGAGGACTGGGCCTTTGAGGGAATATCCTCACCTGGACCTCTCCTCTGTTCCTTCCTTTGGAAAAAAAAAAAAAAAAAAACGAGAGGGGAGGATTTCCAGCCCCCCGCTCCCTTCCCTTTTAGTCGCCTATATATATATATATATTTGATCAAATGCATGTACATTACTTGTGATAGTAACTTTATCCACCCTTCTCATAACAACTCGATTACATAATTTTCCTTGTTTATCCATTTTCATACATTATACACCTCCCAGAGAGAGAGAGAGAGAGAGAGAGAGAGAGAGAGAGAGAGAGAGAGAGAGAGAGAGAGAGAGAGAGAGAGAGAGAGAGAGAGAGAGAGAGAGAGAAGCAGCGAGACGTATGCCCAGGTGAGCCTTGGTCCCTCGCCCCCTGGCCTCCAGACAACACCCACACACGAAACACAACCTTCCACACCACTTCCTCCTCCCCTCCTTCGAATCCCAGTCTCCACCTCGGTGTTGGAGGACACCCCCCTCAGCCACCCGCCTTCACGATCTGTCTCGATCTCGTATGTTGTGATGTCTTGGATCGTTCTCGTGAACCTCGCATATCGTCATATTCCCCGCGCCTTCCTACGACACTCGACCTTTCAGCAAATCTTCAGTCGTGTCATTCCATCTCTTCGACGCGTCGTCGGCTGCCTGGGACCCACAGTTTCCGGTCACATGTTAGCGACGTTGCCCATCTGGTGAGTGGCGCTGGGCCTCACCTCCAATATTGTTCCTTTTACATTTTCTTAGTCTTGATATTTGTCCTCTGTCTCTCCTCTCTCTTCTTGTATTGTCCTCTGTCTCTCCTCTCTCTTCTTGTATTGTCCTCTGTCTCTCCTCTCTCTTCTTGTGTTGTCCTCTGTCTCTCCTCTCTCCTCTTGTATTGTCCTCTGTCTCCCCTCTCTCCTATTCTATTGTCCTCTGTCTCCCCTCTCTCCTATTCTATTGTCCTCTGTCTCTCCTCTCCCCTCTTGTATTGTCCTCTGTCTCCCCCCTCCCCACTTGTATTGTCCTCTGTCTCCCCTCTCTCCTATTCTATTGTCCTCTGTCTCTCCTCTCTCCTATTCTATTGTCCTCTGTCTCTCCTCTCTCCTCTTGTATTGTCCTCTGTCTCTCCTCTCTCCTCTTGTATTGTCCTCTGTCTCTCTTCTCTCCTATTGTATTGTCCTCTGTCTCTCCTCTCTCCTCTTGTATTGTCCTCTGTCTCTCGTCTCTCCTCATGTATTGTCCTCTGTCTCTCCTCTCTCCTATTGTATTGTCCTCTGTCTCTCTTCTCTCCTCTTGTATTGTCCTCTGTCTCTCGTCTCTCCTCATGTATTGTCCTCTGTCTCTCCTCTCTCCTCTTGTATTGTCCTCTGTCTCTCTTCTCTTGTATTGTCCTCTGTCTCTCCTCTCTCCTCTTGTATTGTCCTCTGTCTCTCTTCTCTTGTATTGTCCTCTGTCTCTAATCCCTCCAGGATCATCTGTATTTCTTGCGTGTTTATCATCCTTGTTTAACTCTTCTCTGTTTCTAATCATTATGTATTATCTATCTACCACACGGTATTGTCTATCTCTCCCTCGTTCTTGATCCTTCGTGATGAATTACTTATATGCCCCTTAATTAAGAAACACATACAAATAGGAGAGAAGCGATAGAGAACAGATGTCTCGAAAGCAGGAGAGAATAAATGTCTCGACCAAAAATCTCTGTCATCTCTCCTCCTGTTTCTATATGCTTCGTCTATTTTCATGTTGATTCTTTGTCTCGTGTCTCTTCCTGTGGACATTTATTTGATCTCCACCTATCTTCTCTTCCAGATGCTTTGTGTTTTTTTACTCTATTTCTCTGTATTTCTCTTCCTTTCCATAAGTCTCCACCGTTCTTACATACAAGTATTCCTCTCCCTCCCTCCTCTGTCCCTGATCATTTGCGTGGCTTGCGTGTGATCCTGGCAAGCTGTGTGATCGTTGTCTATGGCCTATGTGTTCTGGAGAAGACCTGAGGAAAACGAAAGGAAGACCCTGGAAAGGTCTTGGGAACACCTGGATTTCTACTTTCCTGTGTACTATATCTTCCATGTGTCTTGTGTGTAGTGTTCTACTGCTGTGTGATCCATATGTACTCTGGTCTACACATTTACTTGTCATGTCTTGTATTTGTGCTTTGCTACGCATACTGTCATCTCCACCAAGTCTTTCAAGTTGTTTATATATATATTTTTTTTTTTTTTCATACTATTCGCCATTTCC